>NW_027498661.1:0-117424 GCF_021521415.1 Bidens hawaiensis
TTATGTATGAAAAATTCAGGACATTAAAGTGCGTACGTAGGGTTTTCAATTTTTTATCCCTCTAGATGTTATATATACATAGATCACATGAAATAAGCAACACATGGGTCTTGATTTGGCTATAATTGGTTGGCAAAATCAGGCACATGAAGCCGATTGTGTTTGTTGAAGAAAACAATAATTGGTTGGTTTGTTGAAGAAAAGTGATTAAAGTACATAGTGGCATGTGTTGACAACGAATCGGGTTCAATAAATACTAATGAGGTTGCTTTTTTTATTGAAAAATTTTTAAATATAGGAAAAATGAAAGGGAAGAAATGATTTATAGGAGGGAGAATTTTTTTTTCGTGATTTTAGGTGTTCCGCCATTTGAAATGGCGGAACCCACACTAGTTGTAGAGCGGTAGCCAGAAATTGTCTGGTGATCTGGAGGTTTTTCTGGTGTTCCGCCATTTTAAATGTGGAAAATAAGTGACTTCCGCCATTTGAAATGGCGGAACACCACTTTTACCCCTTTATAGTCTGCCCATACATTTATTGCACTTTCTCCATTTTAAATTGCGGAAGTGAATAGTAATATTCTGACGTATTGTATTCAACAAATACATGCACTTCGGTTCCATGTTGTTGCAGGCCCGTCTCAACGTTCTCGGAGGCCTAAAACTAATTAAAACGTCAAGGCCTTTTTATTTTCTTTTCTTTACGTGTATAGTGCTAGAGAGTATACAAGAATTATAGAATATGGATGATATGCCGTGAATATGGATATGAAACAATCATCCTTAACTTGTGGCTCATTATTGAGTTACTATTTCTAAAAAAACTCTACTTTCAAAATCTCATAATATATAAATCTTACTTAAGACGGAGACCCTATAAAATCTGGAGGCCTAAAGTCATTGCCTCATTTAACTTATCCACGAGACGGCTCTGTGTGTTTGTTACAATTCAGAATCAACCACCTTTTGTTATGATAATAAAGAAGAAGTTATGGTCATGCATGACATGACAGATATGCACACGAATTAAATCCTTAAGAAGTTAAGATCCAACGTTTGGCAACTTGCAAATGGCCCTTAGCTTCCTCACCACATGCATGCTCATTTAATATAACATCTCGATCGTCAGCAACATTTTGTTCCACATACTATAACTCATTTGCAACCCCCTTCCCAAACATTCGTACACACGGTGTAATTGCATTTAACAAATGCATGCACTTCGAAGAAAGACTATATATTATAACTACACTAAAATCCGACTACTAATATTTCAAAACTAGCGAGCACTACTATTATATTTTGATATTTCGTATATCTATTGTATTGGAAGGGAAAGAGGGATTCATAAATAGGGGTGTGAGCGAGTCAAGCCATTTTGTGAGTTACTCGAGATCAGCTCACTAAAAGTTCGAATCAAGTTGAGCTTAAATGATCGTAGTGAGCTTGCGCTCGATCCTGAAAGTATCTTTGTTCAATAATAGAGCCCGAAATCGAGCTTTATTTATAGAGCACGAGTAGGCGAGCCTAAACGAGTCTAGAATTTGTATATATTTTCTTTAACATATACTGATGCAATAACAATTAATTAATATCCAGTTACAATAAAACTAACTAACTATATATATATATATATAGCTATTTAAAAACTATAATTAAAACTAGTTTTGAGAATACACGTGTTACGTCAAGTCTGTAAAATTCTAATCATAATACCATTAAAGTGGATCCTTTAGATCAAATAGAAAACCGAAGTAAAAACGTTGAAATACACACACCTTGCCTTGACTTGCAAGCAAGTGGGCACTTGCTCACATATTGAGTCACATTTAATACATGGCCACTAGTAGTTATTTTAATTTTCATATCTTGAATTGTCTTTGTATGAACAAAATAATTGGTCTAGTTTGCTTCTTCTAAAAGTTTGACTGTAAATTTCCACAAAGCGGGGTATCCATATTCATTCTATGTCTTAACACCAAAGGTGTTCTTTAGTAGGTGTATCTGTTGGCCTAGTAGCCTTTCTTGTTTCACGTTCTATTCTGTCAGGGCCTGTAATTGAGCTCTTCTAATTTGTTCCATAAAATCGATGTTAACAGCAACTTATAATAAGATTTTACCTTTGCAAGAGTCTGTTTTTCCTTTTGGCTTAATTGGTCGGCAAACACATTAGCCTTTCACGGATGATATATGATTTCACAATCATATTCCTTATCAATACCAACAATGTCTTTTTCTCATATTTAGGTTCTTTTATTCAAGAAAATACTTCAAACTAATTTGTGATATGTGTTTATTGTGCACTTAGTTACGCAGAGATAATGTCTCTAAATATTTAATGTGAACACAATTACTGCCTGTTCGAAACCATGAGTTAGAGAATTCACTTTATAAACTTTAACTATCATGAAACATAGGCTCACATTTCCCTGTTACAATGAGTACACAACCCAATCCTTGGTATGAGGCATCCGAACAAATCACCAAGTCTTTTCGGTATCAGGATGACCAATACAGGTGTTTGGGTAAGCCTATTCTTAACTTTTTGAACGCTTCGCGCAGCGGCGCACACACACACATATATATATATATGCACAGTCCACCCCCCCCCCCCCATCGAACTTAATTTACTTCTTTCCAAAGTAAATTAGTCAAAGGAAAAGCTATATTCGATAAGTCCTAAATGAACCTTTGATAATAACCCACCGGTCCTAAGAAACTATATATCTCTATTGGCATCCTTGGAGCTTTTCAATCCCTCACTACTTCAGCTTCGGTGGGAGCCACCATGTTTTTGTTTTGGTTGTTAACCCGTCCAATAAACATAACTTCAAGTAGACAAAAGGCATACTTGGAGAACTTAGCATACAAGATATCCTTTGATAACGTTTCCAACACTTCCCTAAGCTGAAACACATGATTTTTCTATCCTTGAGTAAATCGGTATGTCGTCGATGAACACAATGATCGATATATTTAGCACCGGTCTAGTTTCCCAATTTATCAATCTATAAACGTTTGTAGAGGCATTAACAAGTCCAAATGGTATCACAAGAGACATGTAATGTCCGTTATAGCGTGCGAAACGTCATCTTCGATACATATATGCTTCTCTAACCTTTAACTATCGGTAACTGGACATTAAGTCTATTATGAAAAACCATCTTACTTCATGCAACTGGTCAATCAGATCATTGATCCATGAAAACGGATGCTTGTTCTTTGTTCAACTATCTAGGCAATGCACATTAACATATTGTCATCCTTTTCTTAACAAACAACACTAGACGACCACATGGAGAACTGCTCAGACCAATGAAACCCTTATCTAGGAGGTCCTGTAGTTAGGTTATTAACTCTTTCATTTCTAATAGAATTAGGCGATATGATGCTTTCATGATGGCTGAGCTCCAAATAAAGTATCAATATAAAATTTAATCTCCTGATTTGACGGACTCCAGTAAGATCCTTAAGAAATACCTTTGATAAGTCTATTGCCACGAGAATAGCATGTATCCCTTGCATCTCTACTTTCGTGTGGGAAAACATATGCCAGATAGCACCGCACCCTCATTTACTTTCTTGCCTTGATCATGGAGATGATCACATACCCACCATAAATGGTTACCGAATTACCATCACGTGTCTTAAGATGACATCATCTTCTTTCAACATACTATTTGAGCCTCAAACTCGGCTAACCAATCGATACCCAAGATCCTCCTAACGTTAAAACATTCAACGTAACAGGAAACATAAGTCCTTCTAATTCCATTAGACATTCTCTTATCGTTTCTACTACTTTCATAGACTTACCACTTTTGTACATCTTTCAATTAATGACCAAATAGCCCTCCTGGTTTTATTCACTTTATTTTCAACTAAATCAAAGTTTTGATTACTTACACTTCATGCACACAACTTTATAATGTTTACAAAATAACTTAAAACTTACGCTTCAATAATTTTTATATAATTTACATAAAATTTAACAACTAGTATAAATACATGCATGTGTTTATACTACTATTTGAAAAGTTAAAGATTTTTATATTTTTTTTCTTGGTATTTTTATTAAATCAAATTTATGAATTTTTTATGTTGCATTTACGATCTCAGTCCTTCTCTTTTATACATTTAACATTTTGGACCACCTAAACCTTGAAATGTTTGATTGGTGATAGATATAAATGTTTTTCTACTTTAAACTTGCTAAAGTTTTTCACTGTCACACGATAACACAATATAATTATGTACTAAATTAATAAGTGCAGAAAACACTATTTTATCTTGGTCTTCAAACCATCTGAGTTGTTTCAAAATCATTTTCTTTATAACAAATCGCTTGTAAATGATGTGTAGCTTTTATATAATACTCCGCTTGTGTATACTATTTTATCTTGGTCTTCAAACCATCTGAATTGTATTCATTAGTTTTTAGTTGATCATGTTAATAGATTTAATAATTAACTGACATTTTCTAGTTAACATTTGTTCACGTTTAATTAAAAGGATAACATATAATACACTATTTGTTATACACGGTAGAAATTGCATACAATAGCATGTTCTTCACGATATCTTAATGTTACAGTTCACCCGCGGTTACAACAATAAAGAAAAGCATAATTTATGACATTCATTCAAAATAAAAAATATGGTGACAAAATACGACATCCCTTGTTTTCGTGAGGTCTGCAATCATTTAAATACATGTTTAACAACACCAGGAAAGTGTGTATGCTCGAAATAAACGTCCCATTTAATTGTCTTAGGATCAAAATAGAACATATCGGCTTCAATTTCGTTTCTCTTACTAGTTGACGAAGTTTTTCCGTATTCATATCATCGTACCTAACAAAAGAAAGAAAGAAATGCTCAAAACTTATCAGGGAAATTAATTAAGTAAACATTATTCATTAATTATTGTAAAAAATAAAAGTGATTGTATGATTAAGAATTAACTTACAAGCTTTTTGAGAACAAATAAGGTTTGTATAACTCCACCAGCCGCAACACAAAATTGGTCTTTCTTTTAAGATTTGTATAAGTTCCATTGAGAGCATGACATAATGTTGCATTCACAGCTTGCAAACCCTGAAAACATGCAGTCCATACATTTATATATAAAAATTCATCAATACATGATGAACAACAGCACTTAGTTGTAAAATTACTGATGGTCCTAAAGTCAATGTATGAGCATGTGGATTAACCTGTAATGGAATCAGATAACGAAGAGAAAAGTATCTTTGAAAGCTAGCCATGGAGTTCAACACCTTAACATTGCTAACTATAACTGCTTTGCCTTCTTTGTTGATCATGGGATGCTTTGAAAAATAATTATACCCACTTTGTTGAATTGATTTGTATTTTAGTGGATTAGACACAGACGATCCAACATGATATATTATTTCACATGATGCTTGATTTGCATGCGCTGCCATTGTCGCGATCATAGCATTCGCCACCATGTCCGCTGGTATCTGTCAAATTATTTTTTACACATTCATAGTTAGTAATTTCAATCACGAAAATAAGTTAAGTAGCTAAGATGATGTATAAATTGAACCCACCGTGTCAATTACGGATTCAGGATCCCCGAGGAAGCATGATAATTGGCCCTTGCCATAACCAAGTGCTAAGCTATCAATTGTTCTGTATTTTTCGAATACATATGAAAATATTACTTTAATCAAATAAATTAACCTTTTTATTTAAAAGGAAATAGAATGAGGAATTATTTACCTTATGCCTTCGATCCAACCGGGGAAGGGTTCTTTGTAGGTGCTGGTGATGATCGTTGGTCGAAGAATGACTAACGGCATGTTTCCTTTCAAGTGTCCGAGCATCATTTCTCCTAATGCCTTTGTAAAAACATATGTATTTGGCCAACCAAATTTATTTGCTCTATACAAAGGGATGAAATCAAGTTGTAATTAAAAAAACTGATACCTTTAATAAAGACTATTAATTAGTTATAGGATACCTATAGACACAAAAAATATATACTTAGTTTGATATTAAAAAAGTTACTCAATAGATTTCAAGATAATCGGTCTAAGTTACCACTAACATGGTGGAAAATATCGATCCATATGTATAGGGTGATTTAGAGAGAAAAATAAAGTTTATCAGCTTATAAGTTTAAAGTGTAAGTGGTGAGTCAAACCTGAAAAGAATTTCTTGCTATGTTTTTTGAGGGGATAGATGGGAAAAAAAAAAAGCAAAACTCTATTTACCTTTCAATACCAAGATCTTTCATGGCCAATGTAATCGATTTATCAGTAGCGGTTTCATCATAACTAAGTTCTTTTAATCTTTCTTCAATGATCCTCTTCTCTGTATTAATATCAAGCCCGTGCACACCATTAAGCGCCTCTCCCAAATGATATGGAGTTTCTAGTATTAGCCCAGGTTTCTCACCGGATACATAAGCTGAACAAACACAATTTTAAATTCGATCATCATGGTTATATGTGTGTAAAATTCATATAGTTAATGCATGTATACGATAGAACCATATTTTAAATAACTCAAAATAACGAGTCTATATATGCATACTAACCAGTGGATACGTGAAGAAGCAACTTTATTTTACATTTGGCAGCAAAATTTAAAACATTTTTGGCTCCAAACGTATTCAAAGCTAATGCAACGTCGTATCTACAATAAATCAAATGAAAAGAATCAAAATCATTCTAGTTAACTCTTCTCAAATCTATATAAATGGTTCTTAAAATAATAAAATTTGGTTAGCACACAACACAAATAAAGTTCTCAAAATAAGTATTTATTGTAAGTTAACTATTAATTAATCAGTAATTTATATTTAACTTGAAAATATATAGTAGTTGTACCTTTCATCAAAGTTGGTGGTGGCAGCTACATTGACAACAACATCAATATCTGCCCACATCTCTTTAATCAAGCCAGGGTCTTTTATTCCCAAATTTTCATAGGTGATGTCTCCGGCGACCGGAGTTACCTTTTCCGACAAGAAAGACTGCAGGTTTGTACCATACTTCTCTTTCAAGATATTGAATAAATCCTTTGCCACGGCCTATAAACAATTTGAAACATTATATTTAGTTGTTTCTCTTAGGATTTTAGTGAAATTTATTATTATTTTTTTGAACATCTAAATTTTGCATTCTAAAAGAAATAGTGAACCTTTCACCTCCTATTTTACATCCTCACCACCTTACCAACCAAGGTAAAAAAATACTTTTAAGTTTTGTTTCTATTTTCATTAATATATCTATCTATACATAAGTTGAAGTGCCAATTCTTAGAACTGTTGCTATGAAAAAGTAGGCCGGTGAGATGCGGCTTGGCAGGTGGCTAAGCCCCACGGTGACGAAAACCACCCCTGAGATGCTCGGAGTGGGACGACACCTTCTCTCAAGTTGTTTGACTACGACTAAACCATGCCCTAAAACTCTTTAAGATCGAGGTAGGTGTGTGCATGCATGCGTACGACTTTAAAAGTAGATTGAAATATAGAAATGATTTCATGATCCCGACGTAAGTGAGACATTACAATGAAGCCATTCGATCATCTTGTATTCAGTGGCAGACTGAGAATTTATTTTCATGGGGGCTAGTAAACCAAAATTTTATGGAAGACGATCAAGACTTTTGGGTATGTTACACTAAAAAGGAAAAATTAAGGAGGGCAACTGTCCCAATGTGGTACACCTTGTACTTGTATTGAATGTGCAACAATATTCTTAGCCATAAGAAAAAATCGTGACACAAATCTCAACACAACGAAGTCTGGTTCGCGCTAAAAAAATGAAAACACAACTTACCTCCTTACGTATTAAAATAACAAATATATACTTAACACCAATCGATATATATGGATATAAATATATACCTCCTTATTAAAACGTTGCAAAGCGGATTTGGCATCAGTAGCCCTCACAAGAAGATATAACTTATTCACATTGGGTTGAACTCTTAGTATCTTCTCCACAAATACTACACAAACAACATGACGTTTGTGAAAAACGTTATACATACATATATAGTTATTTAGAGAGCGAAAGAGAAGAAATACTTTTAGCAAGAAAACCAGTGGCACCGGTGATTAAAATGGTTTTGTTATCAAGAAAACCAAGAATGCTATCCATCTCCATTGGTTGCAAATATAGCAAGAACAAGAACACAAAGACTTTGTAGATATCGAGAGGGAGTTGTAGGGAAATTGGTGAGGAAGAAGATAGGACGCAAGTGATATATAAGGATAGGTTAAGGTGTGAAAGGAAGCTAGAGGGAGTACACGTTGGCAAGTGGCCGGTGGTGAGTTATGAAGGAGTACACCCAATTAATGTTTTGCCACTTGGTTTGGTAAAAACAGTCAGGATTTTCGGTGTTACGTAAACTTATAAGACAAAAAAGAAAATTGTATCAATGGTGAAACCACATCATTATAAGTTAAGTAAATCTGTTTATGTGTTAATTACCTAACGTTTCTTAATCATGCTATGTGATCATTTGAATTTAGAATTTTGGATTAATAATATATACTTTAGACAAAAATATAGAAAAGTCATTGTACGTGACATATACTATATAAAAGTTGATATGTTAATTGCTATAGAAAAAATAAAACCATATAATTGAAAAGAGTTTGATCGATTTGGCATATAATTTATGTATGAAAAATTCAGGACATTAAAGTGCGTACGTAGGGTTTTCAATTTTTTATCCCTCTAGATGTTATATATACATAGATCACATGAAATAAGCAACACATGGGTCTTGATTTGGCTATAATTGGTTGGCAAAATCAGGCACATGAAGCCGATTGTGTTTGTTGAAGAAAACAATAATTGGTTGGTTTGTTGAAGAAAAGTGATTAAAGTACATTAGTGGCATGTGTTGACAACGAATCGGGTTCAATAAATACTAATGAGGTTGCTTTTTTTATTGAAAAATTTTTAAATATAGGAAAAATGAAAGGGAAGAAATGATTTATAGGAGAGAGAATTTTTTTTTGTGATTTTAGGTGTTCCGCCATTTGAAATGGCGGAACCCACACTAGTTGTAGAGCGTGCCAGAAATTGTCTGGTGATCTCGAGGTTTTTCTGGTGTTCCGCCATTTTAAATGTGGAAAATAAGTGACTTCCGCCATTTGAAATGGCGGAACACCACTTTTACCCCTTTATAGTCTGCCCATACATTTATTGCACTTTCTCCATTTTAAATGGCGGAAGTGAATAGTAATATTCTGACACATATCTGACAAGGTGTTTGACCACACTGTTCACTTATGTCATTTCAAATGGCATAAGTGAACAGTACTTTATATTATTATTTTCTTTTATAGTTATTTAAAAAAAATTATTTGAAAAATATATTTTAAACTTTAATATATTTTAAATTAGTATTAAAATTTATAAATATATTTTTCAAAAAAAAAATTGAAGAAAAAAATACTGTAGAAGAAAATAATAATATAAAGTAATGTTCACTTCCGCCATTTGAAATGGCATGAGTGATTAATATTGGTCAAAAAGAAGAGAAAGTCTTGTAAATTGTCATAATTGTCAGTATTATTCACTTCCATCATTTGAAATGACATAAGTGAATAGTGTGGTCAAACGCCACGTCAGACGCGTGTCATAATATTACTATTCACTTCCGCCATTTGAAATGGCGGAAGTGCATAAATGGGTAAAATTGGTGTTCCGCCATTTCAAATGACGGAACACGTGGAAAATAAGTGACTTCCGCCATTTGAAATGGCGGAACACCAGAAAAACCTCTAGCTCACCAGACAAATCCTGACACGCTCTGCAACCAGTGTGGGTTCGGCCATTTCAAATGGCGGAACACCTAAAACACAAAAAAAAAATCTCTCTCCTATAAACCATTTCATCTCTTTCATTTTTCCCATTTCTAAAAATTTTTCCTTTTTTATTGGCTGTCAAATCTGGGTTGATCGGATAGGGCAAGTTACGCCCCGGCCTGGTACCCTAACAATATACAAATTTTACTTGTATGCTAGATTTTATTTCCTTTATGGTGATGTAGATTAGTTAATATGGATTCATATATACGAAATGTCTAGATATCGGCTTGGGATATTTTACTTGACGAACCACACCCGGGTTCCATAGATGGCATTGATGTTGAATCTAGTACCCAAATTAGCGAATTGTGAGTCTTAGAATCTAGCAGGACGCTTATCCAGACAAGTAACAATGAATATCAGATAAGAAACTTCAGACCTAGACTAGGTGGGACGAAGCAAATAACTAATAGTAAACATGATTGGTGAATGGTAGTTGAATAGCATTCAATGTCCCTTCTAAATTAAGGACTATTCCTTTTATATGAGAGTAGGGAAAGGAGCACTAAATACATTACATGATGGTGTAGGGACGAACATGTTAATTTCGTCAATAATGACAAGCGACGCCCCTCTAGATCTTGCCCATTAAAAGTTTGTGATCTAGCATTCGATGGCTGGGCGGTTGACTTCTTGGCCTGGCTGTGCTGGTCTTGTGTCTCCTCTCCGGATTAACTCCAAAATCTATAAGTGTACCTTAGTAGCTAAGTTGATTTATCCAACTTTCCAATCAGTGACACATACATGATTTTTTTCCCAACTGGGTCCTCTTTTTTTCGATGTAGATTTCTCAAACACCAATGTTAGAATTTTTGGAGCGGTCATTGTTCAGATCAGGCTAGGGCTAGTATTGTTTAAAGAATACGAGGACTCAAACTTTCTTTCAAACTATGCCTGAGATTTACTTAAGTTGTGTGTTACTTGGATACCAGATTTCTATGACTGTCTTTAAAACAAATACTTTTAAACCAAATAAAGCCTTAAGTTTAATTAGAATTTAACAAATCACAAAAATAAATTGCTTTTAAACCAATAAAACACTAAGTTTTAACAAAAATTTAAATAACACAAAAATAATATGAAAACAACTTTTAGAAAGACTCCAACATGTGATCATTGGATTTGAAAGCAAAGCATTCACCACTATATTAGAGATAAGTTAATTACAATGAGTTTTACCTAAAAATTTTATGGGGTTCTTGAATAAATTATACTAGCATTTCTAATATATTTGTAAAAAAGATTGGGGTTCCGAAACTCCAATACAAGTTAGGTGGGTCCGCCCTTGCTTCCGGTGTGATGGCCAGACTTGTACGTAAATATAATAAGAAATAATTAACACCTGATTTGTTTTAACGATCAACTAACAGAGAATTGTCTAGGTACTCCGTATAGGGTGACTAAATGGCAAAAGACACCAACAGTTGGCTCGACCCAGCCGTACAGAGCCTTAATCGCCTCCAAGTTATTTCCAGTTATGGGGAAAAACCCACCTTTAGCTAAGCAAACTCAAATGAACTTTGAATTTATGATCACTATTACTTGTTTTCCGTTTCAATATTAGCGATCGAAATTGTAAAGGGCTTTGGGATCGAGATGCCCAAATTGTGACCTGAATTATTTGTTACCAAAGTCGTTTTCCTGGGTAATAGCCAGGTCTAGCTTAATAATAACAAGGAATTAATTTGACAGCAATATATAATAACTATAACCGATTTATTTTGCATGTGACATAAATTTTACCAGGATACCAGATATTTCGAAAAGAAATAAAAACTTGATGATATGATCCCAACAATAAATAACTACACCATGCCGTTTTGGACACCTGGGGGTCCTTTTTCCGGTTCTTCGGAATTGCATTGATGACATTCAACGTGTTCTAACTACACCATGCTAAATTTTTGCAGTCATTTGCACACCCCTTCCGAAACATTCTTCCACAGCGCGTATTCCATTTAACAAATACATGCACTTCGGGTTCCATGTCGTTGTTACGAATATTTCAGATTCGACCACCTTTCGTTATGATAATAAACAAGAAGTTATGGTTATGAATGACATGACAGATCAGCATACCTTAAATCCTTAATAAAGATCCAATGTTTGGCAACTTGCAGATGGCCCCTAGCTTCTTCATCACATGCATGATCATTTACTTAAGTCGATACATATGCTTGGTAGGCCATCTTTCATTATCCACACACTTTAATTTTTATAGTCTATTTATCTTTTTTTTTTAGATAAAACATAAATATATATGCCTATTGAAGAAACACTAATCGACCCCGGGCATGCGGAACCATGCGGAACCAGCTGGCGTACTGCGCGTAAGGTCTTCATCTCTGAGCATGGTGGGTCCTGCGGAACCAGTTGGTCCTTGCGCAGACGTCCCTCTTCAAGGTGAGTCATGCGGGTCCAACTGTGCTCTGCTGGGACCTACCTCTTCAAGTCCCCCCAGTCCAATGTTCTTCTCATGAATTGTTAATAAGTGAGGTGAACTTTGGACTTAAGCAAGGGGTTTTGAAAAGGATTTAGTTTTAAGGTTGTCCGTGGGGATTCTTCCCGCGGTTTCCCTAATGTCACGTGCAGAAATTCCCGACTTTTCTGCTTGATCTTTGGGTATGATGCGGGTAGGTGTGTAACATCCTCGCAAGTCAGTAGCGTTGAGTTTCACTTGTAGATTCTCCACGAGGTTTTGGTAGTTTTAAACATAGTGATCAATTATGTTAAAGAACCAATTCCATCCTGGAGCTTCAAACAATCTAGTTCTCAACGTTCCCGCTATGCGGGGATGTTATTTCCTTTTCCGCAAGCATGGCCCAAAAGATCCTTCTTGGTTTCAATTCCCTGCGAGTGCTAAGTATGTGAAGGGTTTCGCCTTGACACTGTACCCGCACTCGTCTTATAGTTATCTTACTTCCAAGGTATTCTTGGCGTCCATTCCCTGCGGGTGCTAAGTATGTGAAGGGTTTTGCCTTGACACTGTACTCGCACT
This sequence comes from Bidens hawaiensis, assembly GCF_021521415.1. Classification (NCBI taxonomy): domain Eukaryota; kingdom Viridiplantae; phylum Streptophyta; class Magnoliopsida; order Asterales; family Asteraceae; genus Bidens; species Bidens hawaiensis. Next base: position 12,860 of record NW_027498661.1, read on the forward strand.
TGTCTTATAGTTACTTGGTTGCCAAGGTAAGGGGTATTTTCCCGCTTACTTTTGAATCTTTTTGAAATTCGAAGAGTTGGTGAAAAGATAAGAACAGTCCAAACTGTTGAAACGTCGTCCGACGGTTTCTTCTGACAGCGTAAGGACGTGAAGGAAGTTATGGCGACGTGACAGTATATGGTCATTCCAGGCGCTTTTTCAGGCGCGTGGGCGCGATTTTTTGGGCGCGTGGCCGCGAAATTAATGGCACGCGTCCTTTCAACAGCTGTTGCCAGCTTGCTCTTTGCCACGTGTCATAGTTTCATTGCACCTGCGATTTCTCTCTCTTCCGCATTAAATTCATCGCGTTAATTGCGATGAGTATATAAAGGGCGAGAGGGTGCACCTTAGTCCACACTTTCACTTCTCTCTTCATCTTCTTAAAACGATTTCCGGCGAATACTCACTATTCCGTCGAGCATTCTTCTGAAATCGTTGGTTCTGTACATCCAAAACATGTCTTCTACCCGTGATTTTGAGGCTACTGCCGAAGAGGCTGAGTTGTTCGTCGAGAACCCGACGTCGACGTCCGAAAAGGACGACAAGAGCACTGCCGGCGAGTTCCAGTGCGCTCTTCCTACTGACCTCTACCAGTACATCGTCCGGAAGTTCATACTCGAGCCTTTCGAGCCTGAGTTTCCGGAGCCTCATCAGACGGTGTACGATGCCCCCAAGGGCAAGATAGGGGTGTACGCTGCATTCTTCGTCTATGGGAATCTGAGGTTCCCATTGACGAAGTTTGTGTACCGTGTTCTAGAGAGACACGGTGTACACTTGACGGAGGTACACCCAATGGCGATCGCGAAGATCCGCCATTTCGAGTGGGTGTGCCTCGGTGTGGGTGTAGAGCCCCATGTGGACCGCCTGATGACCTTCTACTCTTGGAGGTGCATCCAAGGGTGGTACACCCTGGTCAACCGGATCAAGGGTCTGAAGATTTGCGCCACCGAGCGCAGTCTTCGGTCTTGGAAGCGGGAGTTCTTCTACATCTCTACCCGTGTCATCCCTATTGCGATGACATTCAAAAACGGGAGAGCACTCCCCAACCTTCACGCCTCCAACTACCAGGAGGCGGAATGGTTCTCCAAGATTTCCCGGATCCAGACTCCGGTTTACCGGTTTGCGGAGTCCGGGATGGTGATGCTCGGGATGAGCCGGGTATGGAAGGATGCCGGCTCTGAGACTCCGCAAGTGCCGATCGTCCTCGAATACGGTTTGAACTCTGTCCCTTACAGTATGCTTTATTTTATTTGCTAGGTTAGGGTTTTTGTTCTAACCATCTCTTTATTTTCAGAGGGAAACGACTTGCAGTCTCTCCTGCAGCCGCGGGAGGCTGGTGGTCCCGCTCGGATGGGTACTCGCGCTCTTGACGAGAACGAGTTGCCCATCCTTGAGCAAACGGCGGATCGGTTCGTGGAGGTCTACTCGCCAGGCCACGAGATCCTGAGCGCCAGGCGGCCAGGTAAAGAACTTTTTAACCCTCGCCCTGTCAATGCTGAAACCTCTGCGGGAATTCCTCTAATTTTATCGTCTTCTGAGGAATCCGCAGATGGTCCTTTCTTGGCGAGGAAGAAGAAGGCCGCCGGCGGGAAGGGTAAGGCGAAGGTTGCCTCCACTGCCGATCCGGTGCATCGGTCTGACTCAGAGACCGAAAGTGAAGAGGTGGCGGGGAACCCTGGTGGTGAGACCACTGTTCCGGAGGTTAAGACGGCTGTCACCTCCGAGCAGCCCCGGTCGACGACGGTGACCGGCGTGAAGAGGCCGGCTCCATCGGGTTCGTCCCCGCCCGTTCGCACCTTCAGGCTCAAAAAGACCCGTAAGTGTTCATTACTTTAACTTCTTATCTTTCCGCTATTATACTTATTTATCTTGTCTTCGTGCAGGCGTGGATGCTACGACATTCCAAAGTGAAGCGGGAGGGATCAGCTCTTGACCCATAAAGGTAGGTTTGGTCAACCTACCCGAGGCGATGACCCAGGCGGCTATGCCTGCTTGCAGTACTGGTTCAGTTGCTCATCCCGTTGAGCCAACTGTCCCATCTGTAACCTTATCCCCGCCGGCTGTCAGTGCCATTTTCACCGAATCCATCACTGAGCCGGCGGTGATATCTCTTGCGGGTTCTTCCGCAGCCGCGGCGACAGTTGTGAGTTCACCTTGCGGTGAGTTCACCTCCGTTGGTTTCCGCCGCGGCAGCCTCCACCACGTCTCCGGCGCCTGCGACTACGGCCGGTCCTTCAGGTACGTTTGGGACTGGGGCGTCTAGCCAATCCTTGCCTCCTTCCCGTCTCCTTGACCTTTTGGATGGATATCCCTTAGGTTCAGGTGACGGGTTTGGTGGCTATCGGCCTGTTGTCGACCCTACAGGTGCGTAGGGTTATTTTGGCCTATATCCCTTTCATCCTTTCTTTCTCTAACCGTTTTTTGTTTTATTGCAGTTCGTGATTCCAACGAGGTGTACGCTCCTCGGTGGAAGATCCGCCGGGGAACGACCCTCCGTACTGCTGAGGACTGCGTGGAATGGGCGCGTCACGCCGCCCCAAGCGGTGCGCTGGGGGAGGCCATGGCCAGCTACCAGGAAGGTAGGCTGTCCAATGAGCTCAGAATCCTTCTCGCCCGGATGCAGCCGCGCGTCGAGCTACTTTGTCGTGAAAACGACAAGTTAAAGACGGCGCGTAGCCTTGCAGTGGCTCAGGCGCGGGCCATCCGGGAGGAGAATGTGAAGCTTGCAGCCGTTGCTGCGGAAAGGAGAAGGCCTTCAAGGCCCTTGAGGTTGACGTTCAGGCTCGTCTGGAGGCCCGTTCCAAGGCTGCCCAAGCTGTTAACGAACAGCTTCGGCTGGCCAAGAAAACTGCCAGGAACGCAACCGAGAGGGCCACCAAGGCTGAAGCTGCTGCTGAGCCTCTACGCATCGAAAATGAGGAACTTAAAGCCAAATTAGAGAGGCTCCAGCAGGCTCATGATGCCTTGGCCATGGAAGATGCCAAGAAGCTCCAAGAGATCTTGGACCAGAGGGGGGTGCTTGACCACACAGTGCGTAAGCTAAAGGGCGTCGAAGAGGCTGCAGCCAAAGATGTGTTGCTTGCCAACCTCACAAAGAACGAAGCCGAACGCGCCCGTAATGAAGCTCAAGCTGCCCTCCAGGAGGCTCTGGTTGCCAAGGAATGGCTTCTTCGAGAAGCGTTGTCGCAGGTATGCGCAGCTTCCTAATTCTAACTTTACGCCTTTCCTTACTCTTGAGTTTGACAAACTTTTGTTTTGTAGGTTGTGCATCGGGTGTTCATGAACACATCATATGACGATGCGATGAGCGCAGCTCTCAACGCTTCTCATGAGGAGGGGGAAAAGGCTGGCTTCCTGCTTGGTCTAGGGTTTGTTGAACAAGGCATCCCGCCTTCCAACTTCCCTCTTTACAATGTGGATACTGAAGCTGCGTATGACCAAGCAGTGAATCAGTATGCTGCCTTCCCGCATCCGGTGGTGGAGAAGGTGAACGAGATTGCTGCTGCTGATGATGGGCTAGCTATCCTTAAAGCTTTCCTTGAACCGCCACACTCTACTGAGGGTGCGGGTCCAAGTGGAAGTGGTCCTGAAGCTTGATCCTTAAGATCCTTTTCCACCATTAGAGTAGATTTTTATTTTTGTATAGCTTCTTTTGTATGCGGGTATGTACCCAGCAATCTTTGTAATATTTGAATTTCGATGGAATAAAGATTATTTGCTAATGCCTTGCCTTGTTTATTTCACGCATATTTTGATTTAACTTAGCAATTTCTTTAGTACTTAGATAAGTTAACTTTTCAACGTGGCAGATAATAAGTTAAAGTTTTGCGTCCTCTTTCGTGATTGTGCGGATAAGACCGTCAATTGCACTTAGTAGGATGGCTAAACTTTACCTATATCTGACCTGCGTGGAAGTTTTCCTCATCTTTTCCTTTGAAATTTTCTAAGTGTTTTAAATAAGTTAACCTTTCGACGCGCGGTTGCCAATAGGTCAATGTTCAGTTTCCTTTATCATGATTGTGCGGGTAAGACCGTCACTTTCATTTATTGGGATGACCAAACTTCACCTATGGCTGACCTGCGTGAAGGTTTTCCTTAGAAATTTTTACCGTTTTGTGTTTATGCGGGTTTTGCCGCCTTCCACACGCAACGACTTACTTCTTCCCATATTTATGCGGTGAATACCGGCATATCAGCGTGGGAAGTTCATAAGTATAAAGGTAAGGCTATCAACACAATGTGAAAGGAGAATCATTTCCATTAGAAGTGGCTCTAGGCCTTTTCTTTACAAATTTGGAATTGATCTACATGTAACATTTGCGTAATTGAGCTCCGTTCCATGTTCTTGGGATAGGAGTGCCATCGAGCCTTTCAAGCCGATATGCGCCTTTTCCCAAAACTTCTTTGATAATGTATGGTCCTTCCCAGACCGGTGCCAGTTTTCCTGGGCGCTCTTGGTTTGAAGCCTCGTTGTTACGCAATATGTAGTCTCCTACGTTGAAGTTGCAGAGTTTTACCCGCGTGTTGTAGTACTTTTGCATTTGTCGCTTGTAGTTTTCTTCACGCGCTGCGGCTAAGTCTCTGCGTTCCTCGGTTAGCATAAGGTCTAACCGTCTTTCCGCATCATTGTCATCTGGCTGAATCAAGACCCTTGGTGAGGACAAACCAATTTCGACTGGGACCATGGCTTCAGTGCCATAAGTGAGGCTGAACGGGGTTTCTCCCATACTGGCATTTTTCAGCGTTCTGTTTGCCCAAAGGACGTGTGGAACTTCGTCTACCCAACCGGATCTGTGTTCCAGGAGTCTTTTCTTTATGCCTTCGACGATGCTTTTGTTCGCTCTTTCCACCTCACCGTTACCTTGCGGGTGTGCCACTGAGGTAAAGGTGTGGGTGATTTGAAGTTCTTTCAGCCACTGTTGTAGCTTCTTGTCAGCAAAGTTGGTGCCGTTATCGCTCACCAGATTCTGTGGAAGTCCAAAACGACAAATAATAAATTCCCAAATAAATTTTTTGATATGTTTTGCGGTTGTTTGGGCTAAGGGTTTAGCTTCTATCCACTTGGTGAAGTAGTCGATGGCGACCACTAGATACTGAACGTTCCCTGCTGCTGTGGGAAATGGGCCTCACATCGATGGCCCACTTCTGAAATGGCCATGAAGAGGTGACTGGAACAAGTTCATTCTTCGGGCGATGTGGGTTGGGTGCGTAGAGTTGGCAAGACCTACACTTTCTGATGTATGCCAGTGCATCCGTATGCATCCCCGGCCAAAAGTATCCCGCGTTGTTTAGCTTAGCTACAACTGCGCGTGGACCTGCGTGTATCCCACAGATGCCTTCGTGTACTTCCCTTAGGAGGTAGTCGGCATCTTGGTCATCGACGCATCTGAGGAGTGGACCAAGAAAGTTACGTCTGTAAAGGATGTCATCGATGAGTTGATAGTTCAGTGCTTTACAGCGTAGTTTTCTTGCCTGCGTTTTCGACTCTGGTAGTATACCCGCTGCAAGGTAATTTATTATTGGTGTCATCCACGGTCTGTACCGGTTTGGATGACACAAATTTCCTTGTGCGGGACTGATGGTGCTTCAAGGAGTTCAATGCGGATGTCCTTTCCCAAATGGGTGAAGGCTAATGACGCAAGCTTGCTTAACGCATCCGCAAATTTGTTTTCGCTACGCTTGACGTGTATGACTTTACAATCATTAAAATCGCGCATAAGGGTTTTTGCTTGTGCGAGGTATAGGGCCATTGTGTCGTTCACGGCCGTGTACGTTCCGTTTATCTGATTGGCCACTAACATGGAATCTACGTGGGCTTCCAAGTTTTTCACTCCCATTTTACGCGCAATTCTCAGCCCTGCCAAGAATGCTTCGTACTCGGCTTCGTTATTCGTACTTGGAAAGTCCAGTCGAATAGCGTAAGTGTATTCTTGGCCTGCTGGGTTGGTTAACTTCAACCCTGCGCCTAAACCCTCGTTGCTGGCTGCTCCATCAGTGTAGAGTCGCCAGACATCATTGATGTCCTGTGCTGGGGAGGGTTGAGCCTCCTCCTGGCACTCTTTCTCCCGTGAAGCGGGGACTTCTGCAATAAAGTCGGCTAGGACCTGGCCTTTCATAGCTGGTATTGGCTTGTACTTTATCGCATATTCCCCCAACTCAATTGCCCATTTGGCTAGACGTCCCGATAATTCGGGTTTGCCTAGAACGTTTGCGAGTTTGAAGTTGGTGAGAATGGTGATTGGGTGACCCTGGAAATATCGTCTCAGCCTGCGTGAAGCTTGTACAAGTGCTAAGACTAATTTTTCCAGGGTGGAGTACCGGGTTTCTACGTCTGTCAGGACACGGCTAACATAGTAGATTGGCATCTGGATGCCTTTCCGCTCTGCTAGCAGGACTGCTCCGGTTGCTCTATCTGTGGCGGAAAGGTATAGGATTAATTCCTCCCCTACTTCTGGTGCTGTGAGCGTTGGGAGTTCAATCAAGCGTGACCGAATCTCCTGAAAAGCTGCTTCCGCTTCTGGTGTCCAGCGGAAGTGCGTTTTTCTTCAAACAGTTCCTTAATGTTGACACGAAAGGAAACGACTTGTCCGCATGGTTTGCCAAAAAGCGGTTAAGTGCAACTAGTCGTCCATTCAGTGTCTGAGCTTGCTTGATGGTAGTAGGTGATTCCATTTTGATAATGGCCTCAACCTTTTCAGGGTCCGCTCTGAAGCCATCTTTAGTGACGATGACCCCTAAGAACTTCCCTTCTTCCATCCCAAAGGAACACTTGCTCGGGTTGAGCTTCATGTTTATCTTCCTGAGCGTGTCGAAAGTTTCTTCGATGTCTTTCAACATTGCTTTTGCGTCAGGGCTTTTGATGACCAAGTCATCCATGTAGACTTCCAAGTTCCTCCCAATTTAGGCAATGAACTCTTTGTCCATCAGTCGTTGATATGTGGACCCGGCATTCTTAAGTCCGAATGGCATCATTTGATAACAAAATGTGCCATCGAGCGTCCGAAAAGCGGTTTTGTCCTGATCATCAACGGCCATGTGGATTTGATGATACCCCTTATACGCATCCAGGAAGCATTTAAGGCGAAACGGTGCTAACGAATCTACCTTAAGATCAATTTCGGGTAACGGATAACAATCTTTGGGGCATGCTTTGTTTAAGTCTTTGAAATCTATGCACATACGCCATTGTTTGTTATTCTTCGGTACCATAACGGGATTTGCAACCCATGTTTGATATCTGCTAACGCGTACGATGCCCGCGTCAAGGAGTTCCTTGACTTGGGTTCTACACGCGTTAGCTTGTTCCGCCCCCATTACTCTGCGCTTTTGTATGACTGGCGTAAAAGCCGGGTCACACTTCAGCTTATGCTCTGCCTTACTTCGAGGTACACCAGTCATGTCAGCTGGTGTCCATGCAAAGATGTCAGCGTTTTTCAGTAGTAAGCGTTTGAGTAAGGTGCGCGTGGGATCAATGACTGTTGGGCCAATGGTAACGGCCTGGTCAGGGTATTTGCCATTGAAGGCCCATTCTTCCGGTTCGGTGATGGTTGGTTTAGCCATCTTTAGTTTAGGTTTAGATGAGACAGATGCGATGCATACCTGGGGAATGCCGGTGATCATCGCTACACCCTCAGCTGTTGGCCATCCTGTAACACCCCGACCGATGGCGGATTATACATCGGGGCGCCACGTATTGTTTCATTACTCGTGACACTATTTGGGTGTCAATATTTAATAAATACATTTTCATTGCGCACGCGCAGAACACAAATCGTAAAGTAACATAATTCATATCATAACTCAAAATATTCAAATAACATAATTTGTCTTGTTACATTTTAATCTAGGTCCAAAGAAAAAGAAAACATCCTACATGTCCTTGAGATTCCCAAAAGCAGCTACAGTAAACCTGAACATGTGTTAAAATAAAACGTCAACACTTGCGTGTCGGTGAGAAATCAAGTTTAATAGATATAAATAGATAATAACAAACACTGCGCGCAACATGTGCTTAACTGGGGTTTAACATAGGGTGTAATCAGATTGTGATCAAGCCTAAATAGATCATAGCTCATAGTTCAATCCGTGCTCCCAATCGAGCATAAAAACGAATAATCATACGTGCATGTGTAAACAAAACAAGAAAACCGTAAACGATAGGTCTCCCGTGTTCATCTAATGGATCCATGAAAACTTCGGAATAGGCCGAACAAAGCGGTTAATGATTCACACATACAGATAAACAGCCAAGTAAACGTCCATAACACATGGGGTTTTGCGCATAAATTTCATAAACAAGTTTAAGACTCAAGTTGTACGAACACATGAACATCCCAAAACGTTAAAAATAAAAAGGGGATTAGGTACGAGATTACTCACCTGAAAAAGGTATGTTGAAAGATAATGCAAGAACCAACTTTTAACAAGCGAAAGTTAACCTATAAATAAGAGGTTATTGGTTTAACGATTGGTTTTTATGTCTTGAATATATGCAGTAAGTATCGATTTTTGTTAGTTAAACAAATTAAAACTAAATATATATTTATAATTACCGAGATCTGGGTAGAACAGAAGAGAAGACGGAGGCAAGAGAGTGGTGGCGCTGCAGAGAAACTAGGGCAGAGAGCAAAGGGAGAGAGATTTTGGGGAGTGCTGTAGTGTAGTGGGTGTAGTGTTAATAAACAAGAAAATAGCTTAATTTATAGGAAAACCCAAGGGAACACAATCCCTTAAAAAGGGGAAAAGATCTTATCAAATCAAGCAAAAGATATTAAAAAGCATAAGAAACCAAAAGCAAAAGATATCAAAAGATATGCCGGCAGCTGCAGGGGATGGGGAAAAGCTGACAGGTTACTGTTCAAAGCATGGGAGGTGTCAGATAAAGCACTGTTCAAGACATGCCAAAGAAGATTTCAAAAGATTATGTCAGTCACTTTTTCTGCCAACCAATAGGATTGGTGCGCATGCGCCGAAAGTAGCTTTTCGGACAGATGTCGGAACTGACCTACAGTGCTCATACAAAAGATAAGATATTTCAAAAGCATACAGGCTGACCTAAACTGAAGAAAAGACTTAAGGTCTAGGGCGAGAAGACTCGAGCGCGCGCGAGGGCAAAGGCAGACAGAACAATCCTTAGCGCGCCGCGGGAAGAACTACAATTCCTTAGCGCGTCGCGTGTAGAACTACAATCCTTAGCGCGTCGCGGGAAGAACTACAATTCTTAGCGCGCCGCGGGAAGAACTATAATCCTTAGCGCGCCGCGGGAAGAACTACCATTCTTAGCGCGCTGCGGGAACAGTTCGCCTCGCGTATCGCAGGAACAGTTGGTCTTCGCGCAGGCTTCCTTGTAAGAAGTCTGGCGCGTGGAGCTACGCAGACATCCTTAGGCGGGAAGAACCAAAGGACAAGCAAAGAGTTAAGAGAAAAAGGGGGTTCAAGGCTCAAGGGTTAAGCAAAGGGGCGGGACGGCGACAAGAAAGAGAAAGAGGCGGGACGGCGACAAGAAAGAGAAAGAGGCGGGACGGCGACAAGAAAGAGAAAGGGCGAGACGGCGGAAAGAAATTATTATTATTAGTAAGTAATATAAAAATATATATATATATATATATATATATATATATATAATTTATTTAATGTTAAATTTACAAAGATTAATAATCAAATTTTAAATCATAAAAAGAATCGGATTCGAAAACGGGTACCTGGGTCGGGTCGGATTTGGGCAGATGTCACAGTCTCCCCTACTTTAAGAAATTTCGTTCCGAAATTTATCTCGAAGTAGGTTGCGCAGAGAAAAGGTGCGGGTACTTGATCTTCATTTGATCTTCCCTTTCCCAAGTGAACTCGGCTCCGCGCTTGGACTGCCAACGAACTTTGACAATAGGGATGCGACTACGCTTGGTTTGCTTTACCTCGCGATCCATAATCTCGACAGGCTTCTCAACGAAATGCATAGACTCATCAACTTGAACTTCATCAAGTGGTATGTGGAGGTTCTCGTCAGCTAAACATTTCTTGAGATTGGATACATGGAAAGTTGGATGCACATTGCTGAGCGCGGGCGGCAGGTCCAGTTTGTAGGCAACTTTTCCCACCCTCGCAAGAATCTTGAACGGACCAACATAACGAGGTGCAAGCTTACCTTTCTTCCCAAAGCGGACAACACCCTTCCAGGGCGACACTTTGAGGAGAACAAGATCACCCACTAGAAATTCGAGAGGCTTTCGCCTGCGATCTGCGTAACTCTTCTGTCGGCTTCTGGCAGTCAGCAGATGATCACGGATCTTGGCGATTTTATCGGTTGTCTCTTGAACTAGTTCGGGTCCTGTGATTTGAACTTCACCCACTTCATTCCAACAGATCGGTGAGCGGCACTTTCGACCGTAAAGTGCTTCAAATGGGGCCATACCGATGCTGGAATGATAGCTGTTATTATAAGAGAACTCGATCAGAGGTAGGTGTGAATCCCAATTACCTCCAAAATCAAGAACACAAGATCGAAGCATATCCTCAAGGGTTTGGATGGTTCGCTCAGACTGTCCGTCAGTCTGAGGATGATATGCAGTACTCATGTCCAAACGAGTTCCTAACGCAGATTGGAGAGATTTCCAAAGCGAGATATAAAACGGCCATCGCGATCGGATATGATGCTCAAGGAGTACCATGACGGCAAACAATTTCAGTATATTTCCTCTGTTGACTGAAGTGTTGGCTGAACTTGTGCTGAAAGTCCGCCCAATCATAGATGTGGTGGACCGGTAAACGATCGAACCACGCCCTGGCTGCTCCAACCAGCGTCATCTAGAACATATAACACCACGTGGGTTCCGTCCAGCTGCTGACGGTTGCCCCCGCTATGAATCTGTTCAAGTGATCATCAGGGTCGGACATACCATCATAGGTGCCGATGTTGGACATCTGTTTGGCACTTTTTGGGGCGATTGCTTCCGCAATGTCCCTTGCAAACTTGGACTTTCCCGCATTTGCGGCAGTTGGTCTAAAGGTTTTGGAGAAGTCACGTGGGTTTCCTCCCGCGTTCCTTGGTTTGAAGGTTTCTCCAAAATTCCTTCTTGGTTGGAAGTCCGTTTCCTTACGCCTCCCTTTCGCCCTGTGGCGAGGGTTTGCGTCGGTGTCGGATTCCTCCCGATCATCATCCGAGTACTCGCACTCACTGTTCATGTTGAGCTGTTGTCGAGTACTTCCGAATTCGTCAGCCTGTTGGAGTGAACGCAAACGTTCATCCAACTCAGCTTGGAACTCTTTCTGACGTGCTTCTGCCCACGCCTTAACTTGATCGAGTGTTTGGCGAGGGAGCGTCGTCTGTTTATCCAACTGGGCATCAGTGAACCCCAGTGAAATATTGTTTACTGCACTTGTCCCGGCTTGGGTAACCGGGGTAGTGTTCGTAAAATTTGTATAACCGCCGGTGTTCCTCCCGGTGGCTGGGGTTGTGGTTACCGGGGTTTCCTGGTTACTTACTGGCCTTGGGACCGGAGTAACGTTAACCATTTCTTCAGAAATTTTGAAAAAATTGAGAATTAGTTCTAGCTTTTATGCACGGATGGCGCCAATGAAGAAACACTAATCGACCCCGGGCAGATTACGGATAATCTGGGGGTTAAATAGATGTTTCCCACGAGGGTCAGGTCTGGTAAAGAAGGATGTTCTTCAGATGACCTGCAAAACAAACACCGTGAGCTCGTCACTGAGAAGGGGGGGTTCCTCCTTGTGACCACCCTCCGGCGTGAGAATCAGACTAGATTGCTCTGAATATAAGTGTATATTGAGAGAAATAGCTAGTGAAAGTAAAATACCAGATGATGATATCGTTCCAAGGTGTTGGAGTATTTATAGCCGAAGGTAGGTTTCCAAGCAGGTACAGCCAGCTGTATAATATTCCTGTTCTACCAACTATCGGCCACGCACGTGCCATGCTGGTTGGTGGGTAGGCAGCGGCTGATAGTGACAAGGCCGGCTGTGTACTGTTCCCTTTCCACCAACCGCAGGCTATGTGCGTGCCACGACAAGGGTTGGTGAGTAGGCAGCGGCTAATAATGACAAACAGTACTAGAGCATGCTCCTCCTCGTACTGTTGTCGGTGAGCTGTCACCCTGTGATTGGTTCATTGGCTGCTTTGGTCAGATCTTGTCTATTTTGTCCATACCTTGGCAGGTATAGTACAAAAGATCTTCCAGAAGCATACGGACTGGCTCATTTGGGCGGGAATATTCTCGCCTTGCTCATTCCTTCAGGTGACACTGAATTATTGAGAGTTAGTGCCTTGTGCGTGTAGCCTTGCTATTAGCGCGGGTAGCCTTCCCTGATAGCTTGTATCCGCAGCTGCGGGGACAGGCGGGGTACTTCACCATTGGGAGGCTTTCCCTGCGGGAACAGCTGGCGTACTGCGCGTAAGGTCTTCATCTCTGAGCATGGTGGGTCCTGCGGAACCAGTTGGTCCTTGCGCAGACGTCCCTCTTCAAGGTGAGTCATGCGGGTCCAACTGTGCTCTGCTGGGACCTACCTCTTCACCTATGTACAAATGAAACTATAACTAATAATTTATTTCGAGTTTCCTTAAATAAAAACCTAGTAACAAGTTAATTAAGACTATAAAATTGAAGATAGTTCAAATTAGATATAGTTGATAATGAAGAACGAGTTTTATAAATAAACTTAAACGAGGCTATTAAAATGCTTAAATTCCTGAATATGCTATCGTAATTTCTAAAAAGAACACAACCGATCGAACACCACCTCCAAACATGGCCATCTCTGAGAACCCATTAAAATTTCGGCGAGTCAAAACATAGGTGTCAAACTTGGAGAACTAAGGAAATGTAGTGAAATACTGAAATTCTCACTTGAAATATTGAGATAGGGCATTGATGATCATAACTCTAATTACCTTTCTAACCTATTTCACAATGAGTTAAATCCAAGTGCTTTTCCTAAACAGTCATGGGAGGAGTATTAATGGCTAGAACTCTAGTTTAACCTTCTAACCAATTTCATAATGATGGTAGTTCAAATAAAATGGTCATTTTGAAGCTTAAATTAAACAAGCGTACAAGTTCTAGGGTTGGCGTTAGACACGTCGAAATCAACTATAACATAATTTAGTCAGATGAACTTTATAATGGTCGGTTTGCATGCATGGGTGCGTCATAACAGTGAGAAAGACCAAACGACGGTTGCATGTGAATTATGACGATCATTTAAACTTTATAGGTAGTGTGAGATTAGACTAAGAATGTATAGCAACACCCTTTTTCTAGCCGGTGTCTCAAGACTAGCAATGGACCCATGTGTAAAAAATAGTAAGTTAGTAACCCCTTAAATTCTAATTTTGACTTGTAAGTGGGCCCTTTGTAGAAAACAACCCTTCTCAATTATCTAATACAAGCTAAAATTTTTAAAAATCAATAAACTTTTTTAACATGTATTAACGGGCTGTCCGGAGGCCTTTCCCCTATATATATTCAGGTTCACGGTTGTGCACACTTCATTTTTATGACAATGAAGGTGATTTTACTTAGGCTTAGTGTAGTGGAGCGACGATTTGGGCGAAAATGGGCGATTTTTGTGGTGCACACCGCTCTCCTGGGCGAATTTGGGGCGAAAAGGGGCGAGGACGAGGTGAACTTGTCGCCTGGCATCACATTGATTTTATTATTATTATATTAATACGTGTGTTATATATATATTATTATTATTATATTATTATTGTAGCCCCTACACCATTACACCCTAAAAATAAAAACTCACCATTTGCTGACTGGGCGCCACATGACGCAAAATGCTCCAATTTATAGCCCCTCCACTGTACATAGCCTTATGGTAGATGATTAATTCGACATTTGGTACAAATTGTTGGCCCCTATACTTTGTTAGCATATACTTTGGCCTCATTTGAACTTTTGCTATTAGAGTTTTAACTTTGGTAATAAAAAAATTGCATTTTTATGATAAAACTTTTAAATTTTCAACTTTGACACAAAACTTTTAGATTTTCAACTTTGATCATGAAACTTTAAGGTAATGAACCGAACTGATACCGACAGAGTTCGCGTCACGTCCCCATTGCAACGTACGACATCTTTCAAACATGCCATACATTTAATGCGCTTTACCGTCACATGCAGGTTGAAATGGTGTGCTTTACTAAAAACATTATTAAATAATTTCGAATCTTCCTTAGCAATGTGCGTGGTTGACTTGGTCTATGAAACCAAGCAACCATGTTATTAGGCCATGTGTTGCCGGTGAATGCCCGGGGCGCTACCACACTCAAATCGGAGCCACATCAGCGAAATCTCCGACTTCCCTCTAACGCTCCACCCTTCAACCCCTTCTGGCATTAATCGGCTACCACTCATCCATTTTGGCACCCTTTCTCCATCCCCCACCGGCATGTTTTAACACCCCGAAATGCCCTTAGCCTGCAAAAATGTTGCCACGTCAGAGATAAAGTGGTCTTCACACCCGATGAGTTTAACGTCCCCAACATTCTAACCTTATATTAATGATTCGAATGGCCCATTTATTATGTCAGCAACGACTAATGGATGATTTGTAGTTTATAATTTAACTAAAGGTTTACCTGGCGCGTTGCGCCGGGGTCGACTGGTAAATTAAAGGCCGAGTTAAAATTAATAATATCCTTGCACACATTTTAAAATTACAGGACAATCGATAGTTTGGCAGTTGGTTATGGCAAGGGCCAATTATCATGTTTTCTTGGTGATCCCGAATCAATTATTGACGCGGTGGGTTTAGTTTATGCATAATCTTAGCTAATTAATTTCTCTTCATGATCGAAATCGCTAACTGTAATGGGTAAATATGATCTGGCAGATACCTGCTGACATGGTGGTGAATGCTATGATCGCGACAATGGTGGCACACGCAAATCAAGCATCATGTGAAATAATATATCATGTTGGATCTTCGGTGTCAAACCCATTAAAGTACAAATCAATTCAACAAAGTGGGTATAATTATTTTTCAAAACATCCATGGATTAACAAAGAAGGCAAACCGGTGATAGTTGCCAACGTTAAGGTGTTGAACTCCATGTCTAGCTTTCAAAGATATTTTTCTCTTCGTTATATGCTTCCACTACAGGTTAGCCCAAATTCTTTTGAAATTCACAAAGCATATTGTTCCAAACTATTGCAACGAGCCAACGACATCTTTGTGATGGTTTTTACATTGCAATAAGTGAAAGACGGTTTTGATGCCTAAATTGCGACATAAATTTTGCCACTAGTCACTACAAAGTGTATTTGACACTAATTTTCATCGATTATTATGTCACAAAAATGTTGCTAACACACAGTAGGTGTACAATTTTATTCATGTATTAATGAATGCTTAATATATTAATGTATGGACCATGTGTTTTCAGGGTCTACAAGCTGTGAATTCCGCATTGTGTCATGCTTTCAATGGAACTTGTACAAATCTTAAAAGAAAGATTAATTTTGTTTTGCGGATGGTGGAGTTATATAAACCTTATTTGTTCTCAAAAAGCTTGTGAGTTTATTCGTAATTATATAGCCACTTTAATTCATTTCCAGATGTGAATTCAATATCGATCTCTCTTATTTCTTTTGACAGCTACGATGATAGGAATACTGAAAAACTTCGTCAATTAGTTAGAGAAAACGAAGTTGAAACCGATATGTTCTATTTTGATCCTAAGACAATCAAATGGGATGCTTATTTTGAACATACACACCTTCCCGGGGCTGTCAAACATGTATTTAAGTGATCGTAATCTTCGCACAACAAGTTATTATGGCGTATTTGTTATCGTATATTTTTTTGTTTAGATGTCAGAAATTATGTTTTGCTTTATTAGTGTAACGTCCACATGGGAACTATTAAATTAAGATATCGTGAAAATACGTTGTTGTTTGTAAGTGTTATTTTTCTTGGTGTATAATTAATGTATAATATTACATGTCATCCTTTTACTTAAACGAATAAAACATGTTAAGTCGAACACAAAAATTTTATTTAGTGTATTTATTACAATGTTAAACTCTAATTAGATCCATTGGTTTTGATAATGACTAAATAAATGTGACTAGTTCATCAATATTGATGATTGTTACATATTCTTAAACATCTTATTGGGTGAACAATAATTAAACCATATTTAATAACTTGTTTTGATAATGATTGTATAGATTAAAATGACTTATAATGTTACTTGTTCATTTTGATGACTATGTGTCAGGTACACGTCCTACACATTTAATGATCATCTCAAGTCATAACATAAACATGCATCAAAAGATTAAAGATCAAGCTAATGCATTCACATGAAGATGAGTAAGATAATACATCAAATGCTCATATGACTATTAAAGGACTTCACAAAAATGTGAAAACAACATTAGATAATGTTGTCAACATTAGATAATGTTGTAATATTAAAGATGTAATATTAAAGAGATTATTAACTAAATACTTAGACAAAGTTTAAATAAAATAAAGTAAATCAAAACGGAAAATGATTTTGAATTTTATATGATCTAAGGATAAGGTTTCTAGATCACAAATTAACTGACGAATTAAACATAAAATGACGAAAACGACTTTGGTCACAAATTAACTGAATGAAACGCCTAATTTGGTCACAAACTATTCTCAAAGCACTTCGGTCACAATTTCGATCACTAATTTTGAGATGGAAAACAGGCATGCCTCAACCTTTTTATGTCGCAAAACAACCTCGTAGCAGCATATTGTATGTGATCTTTTTAGTTCAAATGATCGATATATAATTGATCAGCTTCAACGTGTTGTTAGTTGATACGTACGATTTTGATCTTTGTAGTTCGATAAAATGTTATATTCATTAAAGTTAATCATTATTGTGAGTCACAATAATGACGCTATATCACCAATAATTAACCAGAATTCAAATTCGATCATGATACAACTCAAAAAATAAAATAATTTATTTTGTTGTCACAAATATATGGTTAACATACCTATCTATGGAAAGTTTGCTATAAAAGGCAGGTATTGATGAGTTGAGAGTTGGGGTCTTGGGGACCAATGTAGTTATAACTTGCAACTTGGCCATATTGAGATATTATTATTATTATTATTATTATTATTATTATTATTATTATAAAGTTTGGTATCGTTAAGTGGTGATTGGACCACTTGGCGGCACCTTAATAGTCACTAACATATTTTTTTTTGTTTTTTTTATTTCTGGTACCGTAACAAAAATAACGAAAGCCGGACGGAATCAACAACGCTCAGATTTTACCAACACCCGAGTTTACTTACCAACACCATCCCGTTGGTCCATCTCAATTTTTTTCTATATTTTTCCCGTTTTTAACTCTTGTACCACAACGAAAGTAACCGAACAAACTGAGCTCGTGTTGAGTTACCGCCTCAATGCCCAGAACTGACAACACTTGGGTTTTACCACCGGCCGAGTTGACCGACCAAATAAATGTCAAATATTTTAATTTTATATGTTAATTCAACGACAGTACCGTAACAAACGAGATGGAAACTGCCTGAATTTGTGTAGGCACACCCCCTCAACACTCGGGATCGACAACGCTCGGGTATTCTAACTACGAGTTTTACCGACTGACACCACCTCATTGGTCCATCTCAATTTTTATATATGTTTTTTGTTTTAGTTTTGGTTTTTAGTTTCAGTATCATAATGCATATAACTAAAACTGATTGAATTCGCGTCGACTTATCGTCTCAACGCCCAGGACTGACAACGCTTGCATTCATCACCATCCGGGTTTTACTGACTTGCCCGACGCAACGCATCAGGTAAAAAACACTAGTGCATAACATTTGAGGACTTCGGCGTCGTAAAGCACCCCATTGGGCCATTTTGCGGCACCTTAGGGGTGCAAGTCTTTTTTTTCTTTTTTTTTTGTTTTGGTTTCGGTGCGCAATGAACATGACGAAACCGACTGAATGTCAATTTTGTTTATTTTTGTTTTAGTGATGATACCATAATGAATGTAACGATAACCGACCAACTTCGTGTAGACTCGCCGCATTTTGTTTTAGTTCCAGTGTGCCTGACGAACGTAGCAAAAACGATTGAATGCTGTTTTTTTTAGTTTTATTTATTTTTTTAGTTCTGATACCGTAACAAGTGTGAGTGAAGCTGACCCAGTTTGCGTAGACTGACCGCCTCTACGAATGGGATTGACAACGGTCGACTTATACCAATGATCGAGTTTTACTAACCGACGTCACTACATTGGTCCACCTCAATTTTAATACTCCTTTTGTTTTATTTTTGGTTGTTGTTCCGATACAATAATGCGCGTAACTGAAACTGACCGAATTTGAATTAATTTAACGCCTCAACACTAGGAACCGACAAGGCTTGGGTTTTACCACAGTCTGGATTTTACCAGTCGACCCCGGCGCAACGCGCCAGGTAAACCTTTAGTTAAATTATAAACTACAAATCATCCATTAGTCGTTGCTGACATAATAAATGGGCCATTCGAATCATTAATATAAGGTTAGAATGTTGGGGACGTTAAACTCATCGGGTGTGAAGACCACTTTATCTCTGACGTGGCAACATTTTTGCAGGCTAAGGGCATTTCGGGGTGTTAAAACATGCCGGTGGGGGATGGAGAAAGGGTGCCAAAATGGATGAGTGGTAGCCGATTAATGCCAGAAGGGGTTGAAGGGTGGAGCGTTAGAGGGAAGTCGGAGATTTCGCTGATGTGGCTCCGATTTGAGTGTGGTAGCGCCCCGGGCATTCACCGGCAACACATGGCCTAATAACATGGTTGCTTGGTTTCATAGACCAAGTCAACCACGCACATTGCTAAGGAAGATTCGAAATTATTTAATAATGTTTTTAGTAAAGCACACCATTTCAACCTGCATGTGACGGTAAAGCGCATTAAATGTATTGCATGTTTGAAAGATGTCGTACGTTGCAATGGGGACGTGACGCGAACTCTGTCAGTATCAGTTCGGTTCATTACCTTAAAGTTTCATGATCAAAGTTGAAAATCTAAAAGTTTTGTGTCAAAGTTGAAAATTTAAAAGTTTTATCATAAAAATGCAATTTTTTTATTACCAAAGTTAAAACTCTAATAGCAAAAGTTCAAATGAGGCCAAAGTATATGCTAACAAAGTATAGGGGCCAACAATTTGTACCAAATGTCGAATTAATCATCTACCATAAGGCTATGTGTAGTGGAGGGGCTATAAATTGGAGCATTTTGCGTCATGTGGCGCCCAGTCAGCAAATTGTGAGTTTTTGTTTTTGGGGTGTAATGGAGTAGGGGCTACAATAATAATATAATAATAATATATATATAACACACATATTAATATAATAATAATAAAATCAATGTGATGCCAGGCGACAAATTCACCTCGTCCTCGCCCCTTTTCGCCCCAAATTCGCCCAGGAGAGCGGTGTGCACCACAAAAATCGCCCATTTTCGCCCAAATCATCGCCCCACTACACTAAGCCTAAGTAAAATCACCTTCATTGTCATAAAAATGAAGTGTGCACAACCGTGAACCTGAATATATATAGGGGAAAGGCCTCCGGACAGCCCGTTAATACATGTTAAAAAAGTTTATTGATTTTTAAAAATTTTAGCTTGTATTAGATAATTGAGAAGGGTTGTTTTCTACAAAGGGCCCACTTACAAGTCAAAATTAGAATTTAAGGGGTTACTAACTTACTAATTTTTACACATGGGTCACCTGAAGGAATGAGCAAGGCGGGAATATTCCCGCCCAAATGAGCCAGTCCGTATGCTTCTGGAAGATCTTTTGTACTATACCTGCCAAGGTATGGACAAAATAGACAAGATCTGACCAAAGCAGCCCATAAACCAATCACAGGGTGACAGCTCACCGACAACAGTACGAGGAGGAGCATGCTCTAGTACTGTTTGTCATTATTAGCCGCTGCCTACTCACCAACCCTTGTCGTGGCACGCACATAGCCTACAAGTGGTGGAAAGGGAACAGTACACAGCCGGCCTTGTCACTATCAGCCGCTGCCTACCCACCAACCAGCATGGCACGTGCGTGGCCCATAGTTGGTAGAACAGGAATATTATACAGCTGGCTGTACCTGCTTGGAAACCTACCTTCGGCTATAAATACTCCAACACCTTGGAACGGTATCATCATCTGGTATTTTACCTTCACTAGCTATTTCTCTCAATATACACTTATATTCAGAGCAATCTAGTCTGATTCTCACGCCGAAGGGTGGTCACAAGGAGGAACCCCCCCTTCTCAGTGACGAGCTCACGGTGTTTGTTTTGCAGGTCATCTGAAGAACATCCTTCTTTACCAGACATGACCCTCGTGGGAAACATCTATTTAACCCCCAGATTATCCGTAATCTGCCCGGGGTCGATTAGTGTTTCTTCAATAGGCATATATATTTATGTTTTATCTAAAAAAAAAGATAAATAGACTATAAAAATTAAAGTGTGTGGATAATGAAAGATGGCCTACCAAGCATATGTATCGACTTAAGTAAATGATCATGCATGTGATGAAGAAGCTAGGGGCCATCTGCAAGTTGCCAAACATTGGATCTTTATTAAGGATTTAAGGTATGCTGATCTGTCATGTCATTCACAACCATAACTTCTTGTTTATTATCATAACGAAAGGTGGTCGAATCTGAAATATTCGTAACAACGACATGGAACCCGAAGTGCATGTATTTGTTAAATGGAATACGCGCTGTGGAAGAATGTTTCGGAAGGGGTGTGCAAATGACTGCAAAAATTTAGCATGGTGTAGTTAGAACACGTTGAATGTCATCAATGCAATTCCGAAGAACCGGAAAAAGGACCCCCAGGTGTCCAAAACGGCATGGTGTAGTTATTTATTGATGGGATCATATCATCAAGTTTTTATTTCTTTTCGAAATATCTGGTATCCTGGTAAAATTTATGTCACATGCAAAATAAATCGGTTATAGTTATTATATATTGCTGTCAAATTAATTCCTTGTTATTATTAAGCTAGACCTGGCTATTACCCAGGAAAACGACTTTGGTAACAAATAATTCAGGTCACAATTTGGGCATCTCGATCCCAAAGCCCTTTACAATTTCGATCGCTAATATTGAAACGGAAAACAAGTAATAGTGATCATAAATTCAAAGTTCATTTGAGTTTGCTTAGCTAAAGGTGGGTTTTTCCCCATATCTGGAAATAACTTGGAGGCGATTAAGGCTCTGTACGGCTGGGTCGAGCCAACTGTTGGTGTCTTTTGCCATTTAGTCACCCTATACGGAGTACCTAGACAATTCTCTGTTAGTTGATCGTTAAAACAAATCAGGTGTTAATTATTTCTTATTATATTTACGTACAAGTCTGGCCATCACACCGGAAGCAAGGGCGGACCCACCTAACTTGTATTGGAGTTTCGGAACCCCAATCTTTTTTACAAATATATTAGAAATGCTAGTATAATTTATTCAAGAACCCCATAAAATTTTTAGGTAAAACTCATTATAATTAACTTATCTCTAATATAGTGGTGAATGCTTTGCTTTCAAATCCAATGGTCACATGTTGGAGTCTTTCTAAAAGTTGTTTTCATATTATTTTTGTGTTATTTAAATTTTTGTTAAAACTTAGTGTTTTATTGGTTTAAAAGCAATTTATTTTTGTGATTTGTTAAATTCTAATTAAACTTAAGGCTTTATTTGGTTTAAAAATATTTGTTTTAAAGACAGTCATAGAAATCTGGTATCCAAGTAACACACAACTTAAGTAAATCTCAGGCATAGTTTGAAAGAAAGTTTGAGTCCTCGTATTCTTTAAACAATACTAGCCCTAGCCTGATCTGAACAATGACCGCTCCAAAAATCCTAACATTGGTGTTTGAGAAATCTACATCGAAAAAAAGAGGACCCAGTTGGGAAAAAAATCATGTATCTGTCACTGATTGGAAAGTTGGATAAATCAACTTAGCTACTAAGGTACACTTATAGATTTTGGAGTTAATCCGGAGAGGAGACACAAGACCAGCACAGCCAGGCCAAGAAGTCAACCGCCAATCATTCGATCACAAACTTTTAATGGGCAAGATCTAGAGGGGCGTCGCCTGTCATTATTGTACGAAATTAACATGTTCGTCCCTACACCATCATGTAATGTATTTAGTGCTCCTTTCCCTACTCTCATATAAAAGGAATAGTCCTTAATTTAGAAGGGACATTGAATGCTATTCAACTACCATTCACCAATCATGTTTACTATTAGTTATTTGCTTCGTCCCACCTAGTCTAGGTCTGAAGTTTCTTATCTGTTATTCATTGTTACTTGTCTGGATAAGCGTCCTGCTAGATTCTAAGACTCACAATTCGCTAATTTGGGTACTAGATTCAACATCAATGCCATCTATGGAACCCGGGTGTGGTTCGTCAAGTAAAATATCCCAAGCCGATATCTAGACATTTCGTATATATGAATCCATATTAACTAATCTACATCACCATAAAGGAAATAAAATCTAGCATACAAGTAAAATTTGTATATTGTTAGGGTACCAGGCCGGGGCGTAACTTGCCCTATCCGATCAACCCAGATTTGACAGCCAATAAAAAAGGAAAAATTTTTAGAAATGGGAAAAATGAAAGAGATGAAATGGTTTATAGGAGAGAGAATTTTTTTTTTTGTGTTTTAGGTGTTCCACCATTTGAAATGGCGGAACCCACACTGGTTGCAGAGCGTGTCAGGATTTGTCTGGTGAGCTAGAGGTTTTTCTGGTGTTCCGCCATTTCAAATGGCGGAAGTCACTTATTTTCCACGTGTTCCGTCATTTGAAATGGCGGAACACCAATTTTACCCATTTATGCACTTCCGCCATTTCAAATGGCGGAAGTGAATAGTAATATTATGACACGCGTCTGACGTGGCGTTTGACCACACTATTCACTTATGTCATTTCAAATGGTGGAAGTGAATAATACTGACAATTATGACAATTTACAAGACTTTCTCTTCTTTTTGACCAATATTAATCACTCAAGCCATTTCAAATGGCGGAAGTGAACATTACTTTATATTATTATTTTCTTTTACAGTATTTTTTCTTCAATTTTTTTTGAAAAATATATTTATAAATTTTAATACTAATTTAAAATATATTAAAGTTTAAAATATATTTTTCAAATAATTTTTTTTAAATAACTATAAAAGAAAATAATAATATAAAGTACTGTTCACTTATGCCATTTGAAATGACATAAGTGAACAGTGTGGTCAAACACCTTGTCAGACATGTGTCAGAATATTACTATTCACTTCCGCCATTTAAAATGGAGAAAGTGCAATAAATGTATGGGCAGACTATAAAGGGGTAAAAGTGGTGTTCCGCCATTTCAAATGGCGGAAGTCACTTATTTTCCACATTTAAAATGGCGGAACACCAGAAAAACCTCCAGATCACCAGACAATTTCTGGCACGCTCTACAACTAGTGTGGGTTCCGCCATTTCAAATGGCGGAACACCTAAAATCACAAAAAAAAAATTCTCTCTCCTATAAATCATTTCTTCCCTTTCATTTTTCCTATATTTAAAAATTTTTCAATAAAAAAAGCAACCTCATTAGTATTTATTGAACCCGATTCGTTGTCAACACATGCCACTAATGTACTTTAATCACTTTTCTTCAACAAACCAACCAATTATTGTTTTCTTCAACAAACACAATCGGCTTCATGTGCCTGATTTTGCCAACCAATTATAGCCTAATTTTCTTTTTTGTCTTATAAGTTTACGTAACACCGAAAATCCTGACTGTTTTTACCAAACCAAGTGGCAAAACATTAATTGGGTGTACTCCTTCATAACTCACCACCGGCCACTTGCCAACGTGTACTCCCTCTAGCTTCCTTTCACACCTTAACCTATCCTTATATATCACTTGCGTCCTATCTTCTTCCTCACCAATTTCCCTACAACTCCCTCTCGATATCTACAAAGTCTTTGTGTTCTTGTTCTTGCTATATTTGCAACCAATGGAGATGGATAGCATTCTTGGTTTTCTTGATAACAAAACCATTTTAATCACCGGTGCCACTGGTTTTCTTGCTAAAAGTATTTCTTCTCTTTCGCTCTCTAAATAACTATATATGTATGTATAACGTTTTTCACAAACGTCATGTTGTTTGTGTAGTATTTGTGGAGAAGATACTAAGAGTTCAACCCAATGTGAATAAGTTATATCTTCTTGTGAGGGCTACTGATGCCAAATCCGCTTTGCAACGTTTTAATAAGGAGGTATATATTTATATCCATATATATCGATTGGTGTTAAGTATATATTTGTTATTTTAATACGTAAGGAGGTAAGTTGTGTTTTCATTTTTTTAGCGCGAACCAGACTTCGTTGTGTTGAGATTTGTGTCACGATTTTTTCTTATGGCTAAGAATAGTGTTGCACATTCAATACAAGTACAAGGTGTACCACATTGGGACAGTTGCCCTCCTTAATTTTTCCTTTTTAGTGTAACATACCCAAAAGTCTTGATCGTCTTCCATAAAATTTTGGTTTACTAGCCCCCATGAAAATAAATTCTCAGTCTGCCACTGAATACAAGATGATCGAATGGCTTCATTGTAATGTCTCACTTACGTCGGGATCATGAAATCATTTCTATATTTCAATCTACTTTTAAAGTCGTACGCATGCATGCACACACCTACCTCGATCTTAAAGAGTTTTAGGGCATGGTTTAGTCGTAGTCAAACAACTTGAGAGAAGGTGTCGTCCCACTCCGAGCATCTCAGGGGTGGTTTTCGTCACCGTGGGGCTTAGCCACCTGCCAAGCCGCACCTCACCGGCCTACTTTTTCATAGCAACAGTTCTAAGAATTGGCACTTCAACTTATGTATAGATAGATATATTAATGAAAATAGAAACAAAACTTAAAAGTATTTTTTTTACCTTGGTTGGTAAGGTGGTGAGGATGTAAAATAGGAGGTGAAAGGTTCAATATTTCTTTTAGAATGCAAAATTTAGATGTTCAAAAAAATAATAATAAATTTCACTAAAATCCTAAGAGAAACAACTAAATATAATGTTTCAAATTGTTTATAAGGCCGTGGCAAAGGATTTATTCAATATCTTGAAAGAGAAGTATGGTACAAACCTGCAGTCTTTCTTGTCGGAAAAGGTAACTCCGGTCGCCGGAGACATCACCTATGAAAATTTGGGAATAAAAGACCCTGGCTTGATTAAAGAGATGTGGGGAGATATTGATGTTGTTGTCAATGTAGCTGCCACCACCAACTTTGATGAAAGGTACAACTACTATATATTTTCAAGTTAAATATAAATTACTGATTAATTAATAGTTAACTTACAATAAATACTTATTTTGAGAACTTTATTTGTGTTGTGTGCTAACCAAATTTTATTATTTTAAGAACCATTTATATAGATTTGAGAAGAGTTAACTAGAATGATTTTGATTCTTTTCATTTGATTTATTGTAGATACGACGTTGCATTAGCTTTGAATACGTTTGGAGCCAAAAATGTTTTAAATTTTGCTGCCAAATGTAAAATAAAGTTGCTTCTTCACGTATCCACTGGTTAGTATGCATATATAGACTCGTTATTTTGAGTTATTTAAAATATGGTTCTATCGTATACATGCATTAACTATATGAATTTTACACACATATAACCATGATGATCGAATTTAAAATTGTGTTTGTTCAGCTTATGTATCCGGTGAGAAACCTGGGCTAATACTAGAAACTCCATATCATTTGGGAGAGGCGCTTAATGGTGCGCACGGGCTTGATATTAATACAGAGAAGAGGATCATTGAAGAAAGATTAAAAGAACTTAGTTATGATGAAACCGCTACTGATAAATCGATTACATTGGCCATGAAAGATCTTGGTATTGAAAGGTAAATAGAGTTTTTGCTTTTTTTTTTTCCCATCTATCCCCTCAAAAAACATAGCAAGAAATTCTTTTCAGGTTTGACTCACCACTTACACTTTAAACTTATAAGCTGATAAACTTTATTTTTCTCTCTAAATCACCCTATACATATGGATCGATATTTTCCACCATGTTAGTGGTAACTTAGACCGATTATCTTGAAATCTATTGAGTAACTTTTTTAATATCAAACTAAGTATATATTTTTTGTGTCTATAGGTATCCTATAACTAATTAATAGTCTTTATTAAAGGTATCAGTTTTTTTAATTACAACTTGATTTCATCCCTTTGTATAGAGCAAATAAATTTGGTTGGCCAAATACATATGTTTTTACAAAGGCATTAGGAGAAATGATGCTCGGACACTTGAAAGGAAACATGCCGTTAGTCATTCTTCGACCAACGATCATCACCAGCACCTACAAAGAACCCTTCCCCGGTTGGATCGGAGGCATAAGGTAAATAATTCCTCATTCTATTTCCTTTTAAATAAAAAGGTTAATTTATTTGATTAAAGTAATAATTTCATATGTATTCGAAAAACACAGAACAATTGATAGCTTAGCACTTGGTTATGGCAAGGGCCAATTATCATGCTTCCTCGGGGATCCTGAATCCGTATTTGACACGGTGGGTTCAATTTATACATCATCTTAGCTACTTAACTTATTTTCGTGATTGAAATTACTAACTATGAATGTGTAAAAAATAATTTGACAGATACCAGCGGACATGGTGGCGAATGCTATGATCGCGACAATGGCAGCGCATGCAAATCAAGCATCATGTGAAATAATATATCATGTTGGATCGTCTGTGTCTAACCCACTAAAATACAAATCAATTCAACAAAGTGGGTATAATTATTTTTCAAAGCATCCCATGATCAACAAAGAAGGCAAAGCAGTTATAGTTAGCAATGTTAAGGTGTTGAACTCCATGGCTAGCTTTCAAAGATACTTTTCTCTTCGTTATCTGATTCCATTACAGGTTAATCCACATGCTCATACATTGACTTTAG
The DNA here is from genome assembly GCF_021521415.1 of Bidens hawaiensis. Classification (NCBI taxonomy): domain Eukaryota; kingdom Viridiplantae; phylum Streptophyta; class Magnoliopsida; order Asterales; family Asteraceae; genus Bidens; species Bidens hawaiensis. Next base: position 39,906 of record NW_027498661.1, read on the forward strand.
GACCATCAGTAATTTTACAACTAAGTGCTGTTGTTCATCATGTATTGATGAATTTTTATATATAAATGTATGGACTGCATGTTTTCAGGGTTTGCAAGCTGTGAATGCAACATTATGTCATGCTCTCAATGGAACTTATACAAATCTTAAAAGAAAGACCAATTTTGTGTTGCGGCTGGTGGAGTTATACAAACCTTATTTGTTCTCAAAAAGCTTGTAAGTTAATTCTTAATCATACAATCACTTTTATTTTTTACAATAATTAATGAATAATGTTTACTTAATTAATTTCCCTGATAAGTTTTGAGCATTTCTTTCTTTCTTTTGTTAGGTACGATGATATGAATACGGAAAAACTTCGTCAACCAGTAAGAGAAAACGAAATTGAAGCCGATATGTTCTATTTTGATCCTAAGACAATTAAATGGGACGATTATTTCGAGCATACACACCTTCCTGGTGTTGTTAAACATGTATTTAAATGATTGCAGACCTCACGAAAACAAGGGATGTCGTATTTGTCACCATATTTTTTATTTTGTATGAATGTCATAAATTATGCTTTTCTTTATTGTTGTAACCGCGGGTGAACTGTAACATTAAGATACCGTGAAGAACATGCTATTGTATGCAATTTCTACCGTGTATAACAAATAGTGTATTATATGTTATCCTTTTAATTAAACGTGAACAAATGTTAACTAGAAAATGTCAGTTAATTATTAAATCTATTAACATGATCAACTAAAAACTAATGAATACAATTCAGATGGTTTGAAGACCAAGATAAAATAGTATACACAAGCGGAGTATTATATAAAAGCTACACATCATTTACAAGCGATTTGTTATAAAGAAAATGATTTTGAAACAACTCAGATGGTTTGAAGACCAAGATAAAATAGTGTTTTCTGCACTTATTAATTTTAGTACATAATTATATTGTGTTATCGTGTGACAGTGAAAAACTTTAGCAAGTTTAAAGTAGAAAAACATTTATATCTATCACCAATCAAACATTTCAAGGTTTAGGTGGTCCAAAATGTTAAATGTATAAAAGAGAAGGACTGAGATCGTAAATGCAACATAAAAAATTCATAAATTTTATTTAATAAAAATACCAAGAAAAAAAATATAAAAATCTTTAACTTTTCAAATAGTAGTATAAACACATGCATGTATTTATACTAGTTGTTAAATTTTATGTAAATTATATAAAAATTATTGAAGCGTAAGTTTTAAGTTATTTTGTAAACATTATAAAGTTGTGTGCATGAAGTGTAAGTAATCAAAACTTTGATTTAGTTGAAAATAAAGTGAATAAAACCAGGAGGGCTATTTGGTCATTAATTGAAAGATGTACAAAAGTGGTAAGTCTATGAAAGTAGTAGAAACGATAAGAGAATGCCTAATGGAACTAGAAGGACTTATGTTTCCTGTTACGTTGAATGTTTTAACGTTAGGAGGATCTTGGGTATCGATTGGTTAGCCGAGTTTGAGGCTCAAATAGTATGTTGAAAGAAGATGATTCATCTTAAGACACGTGATGGTAATTCGGTAACCATTTATGGTGGGTATGTGATCATCTCCATGATCAAGGCAAGAAAGTAAATGAGGGTGCGGTGTTATCTGGCATATGTTTTCCACACGAAAGTAGAGATGCAAGGGATACATGCTATTCTCGTGGCAATAGACTTATCAAAGGTATTTCTTAAGGATCTTACAGGAGTCCGTCAAATCAGGAGATTAAATTTTATATTGATACTTTATTTGGAGCTCAGCCATCATGAAAGCATCATATCGCCTAATTCTATTAGAAATGAAAGAGTTAATAACCTAACTACAGGACCTCCTAGATAAGGGTTTCATTGGTCTGAGCAGTTCTCCATGTGGTCGTCTAGTGTTGTTTGTTAAGAAAAGGATGACAATATGTTAATGTGCATTGCCTAGATAGTTGAACAAAGAACAAGCATCCGTTTTCATGGATCAATGATCTGATTGACCAGTTGCATGAAGTAAGATGGTTTTTCATAATAGACTTAATGTCCAGTTACCGATAGTTAAAGGTTAGAGAAGCATATATGTATCGAAGATGACGTTTCGCACGCTATACGGACATTACATGTCTCTTGTGATACCATTTGGACTTGCTAATGCCTCTGCAACGTTTATAGATTTGATAAATTGGGAAACTAGACCGGTGCTAAATATATCGATCATTGTGTTCATCGACGACATACTGATTTACTCAAGGATAGAAAAATCATGTGTTTCAGCTTAGGGAAGTGTTGGAAACGTTATCAAAGGATATCTTGTATGCTAAAAATCATGTGTTTCAGCTTAGGGAAGTGTTGAAAAATCATGTGTTTCAGCTTAGGGAAGTGTTGGAAAAATCATGTGTTTCAGCTTTGATTTGTATATTACAGGTATGACGTTGCATTAGCTTTGAATACCTTTGGAGCTAAAAATGTTTTAGATTTCGCTGCCAAATGCGCTAATATAAAGCTGCTTCTCCATGTATCTACCGGTTAGTATATACACACTCTTTCTTTCCCTTTTGTTGGTTTCATATAAGAATCCTAGTCTTGAATCAATTTCCTAGTGTAACTGTGACAATAAATATGTATACTAACTATATAGGTTTTACATGTATATAACCATGATGAATTTTAAACAATGTTTGTTTTGACAGCGTATGTATCTGGTGAGAAGCCCGGGCTCATACTAGAAACTCAATATCATTAAGGAGAGGCACTTAATGGTGCGCAAGGACTTGACATCAACACAGAGAAGAAGATCGCTGAACAAAGACTAAAAGAACTTAGTTACGAAGAAACAGCTACTGATAAATCAATTACATCGGCCATGAAAGATTTAGGAATTGAAAGGTAATAACGGTTTTAGTGTGACATTCAAAGCAAGTATTGTAAATTCATTCCCTCAGATATATCTCCGTTATCTTGAATATAAATTTTTTCATATGAAAGTATTAATGTTGTATTTGTAACAGTTTCCCTTCTATTCTTTATATATATGTACAGGGCAAATCGGATGGCCAAATACTTATGTTTTTACCAAGGCATTAGAGAAATGATTCTCGGACACTTGAAAGGAAACATGCCGTTAGTTATTCTTCGACCAACTATCATTACCAGCACCTACAAGGAACCGTTCCGTGGTTGGATCGAAGGCATAAGGTAACGAATTTATCGTAACTTTAAACTTCATAGTTAGCAATATTCAAAAATTTCATTTTAGAAACTCTTAACTAAAATAAAATCCTCATACATATTTGAAACTACAGGACAATCGATAGCTTGGCGGTTGGTTATGGCAAAGGCCGGTTATCATGTTTCCTTGGTGATCCTGAATCGGTTATTGATGTGGTGAGTTCAGTTTATACATCTTAACTATAAATAACTAATTAGTTTGTTTTCATAATCGAAATCGCTAATTATGAATGTGTTAAAATGATTTAACAGATACCTGCAGACATGGTGGTGAGTGCTATGATTGCGACAATGGTGGCACACGCAAATCAAGCATCATGTGGAATAATATACCATATTGGATCTTCGGTATCCAACCCATTAAAGTACAAATCAATTCAACAAAGTGGGTATAATTATTTTTCAAAGCACCCATGGATTAACAAAGATGGCAAACCGGTTATAGTTAGTGAGGTCAAGGTGTTGAACTCGATGGCTACCTTTCAAAGATACTTTTCTCTTCGATATTTGCTTCCATTACAGGTTAATCCAAATTCTCGTGCATTGACTATATGCGACGACAAGTATCGTTTTGCTACGGTATTCATGTATTGATGAATGTTTAATATATAAATGATTGACTGTGTGTTTCAGGGTTTGCAAGTTGTGAACTCAGCATTATGCCATGCTCTCAATGGAACTTATTCAAATCTTAAAAGAAAGACATGTTTTGTGTTGCGTCTAGTGGAGTTATACAAACCTTATTTGTTCTCAAAAAGCTTGTAAGCTAATTCTTAATTATACGACCATCCACTTTTAACTTTTTACAAAAATTATAAATAATGTTTACTTAATTAATGTACAGATGTGATTTGAGCGTTAATTTCTATTTTTTTTCCTATTAACAGCTATGACGATATGAATACTGAAAAACTTCGTCAACTAGTAAGAGAAAAATATGAAGGGGAAATCGATATGTTCTATTTTGATCCCAAGACAATCGTATGGGACATTTATTTTGAGCATACACACCTTCCCGGTACTGTCAAACACGTGCTCAAATAATCGTAAGCTGCACGATAAACAAAGTTATCTCTAGTTTGTTACCATTTTTAATTTTTTGTATATGTGTCATAAATTATGTTTTGCTTTATTAATGTAACCACAGTGAACTATAGATTAAGATAGAAAAGTGAATTACAGGTTATTGTATGTAATTGTTTCTCCAATGTATAATTAATATATAATATATTGTATTTCATCTTTTTACTCGATAATTTAAAATGTTAATTTGAACATGACTAGTTTTTTAATAATCTTTTACACGTGCATGCATGCATCATGCGCGCATACGTACGCGTGCGCGCCCACATACACACATAGTGAGTTACTGTACAACATGCTTTAAACATGCGAAGTGTACAAAGCTATTAGAACACGACACATGTGACTTTGATGGGTATATCTAACTATCTATATAAATGCCTACCATGAAATCCTACGTGTCGCTCTCATGTTGCTCCCCATATTCTCTAGAGCCACCAGATTGCTTGATTTTTAAATGAAGGTTTCTCATACATTTGACCCAAATTCGCGGGTATAGGTCTTACCAAACCCGGATAGTTTTTAAACGGGTTATAACATCTCATTTATTTGTGAAACTCTTTCATAATCTAACAATAATTTTTGTGGGTCATGAGTCTCACCAAACCCGGATAACCCTTAAACGGGTTATAACATCTCATTTATTTGTGAAATAACCCCTTAATCATCAAAGAATAATTTTCACGGGTTATAGGTCTTACCAAACCCTAATAGCCCTTAAATGGGTTATAAGATCTCATTTATTGGTAAACACTTTCATCGTTAAACCCTAATTAATCTATCTCTTTTACATGTTCCCCGTTGTTGGTCTATCATCTATTTCGTCGGTTAGCTTCCGATACTACCCACCGTCGTCAACTACATCAACGTCCCATTTTTTATTAGACAAATATTTGTGTTCATGTTTGTTCATTTAAAAAAATCAACATGCCCGTGTTCGTTTATGTTTGTTCGTTAAAAAACTAAAAAACATACACATCTCAGTTGAAAAAAACGACACTGCTAAAAAATATAATAACAAACTAATGTATACGTATTAAATTAAAACAAAACTACGTTAAAAAATAAAATAAATCATCATAAAATATCAAAACGATTAAAAACAAAAACTTAAATAAACTTCCGTAACACGGAAGAATCAAACTAGTACATCCATATAAGTTATAACTATACATCATAATAACACACCTATAGTCATATCAAATAATTAATTACGCATCATATATGCATAATAACGCACAACTACACATTAATTATTTAACATTATTTATATTATGACACACAATTGTCTTTCGTAATCTTTGGTATATCATAGGTTTTTAAGTAGAAATAAATGGCTACTCAACTTAAATGTAAAATATATTCCATCATATGCATATTAGTAATCACTTATATGCGTCTATATAATTAACAGATAATTTAGGTGACGACGCCAATTAAAGCAGTGGAAACCTTCATTTTGAAGGATAGGAAGAGTAGAGGCAAACCCAGACTAACTTGGGATGGACGAGTTAGGCAAGATTTGATAGAGTTACACATCTATGAGGATGTGGTCTAGGATAGTGATTTGTGGAAACGTAGGATTAGAATTAAGGACTTTTAGAGGAGTGTACGCCTTAGGCTGACTTTGCTTTTGATATGAACTTTGTTGGTGACACTATGATACAATTAGGGGTACTGTGTTCTAAATTTAGTACATTGATTGGATATAGGAAAAAATGTAAACTGGAATAATAATAATAATAATAACAACAACAACGATAATAATAATAATAATAATTTCTTCATAGAAAAACTGTACAGTTTTTGCTGTAGCCAGTTGTATCTTATTCATCAACTAGTATTAAGCCCCACCACGTTGCGGTGGGCGAAAACCTTAAAAAAGTAACTTTGAAACATTTATCGAACCCGTGTGTTGATGGGCCGGGGGCGTTGGACTCGTGCTTTGTGGCGGAATTGTTAAACCGAACGAAAAGTAGACCTAAAAACGTTCAATCACGACCATTTGTTGTGGCTTGTTACCACGTGAAAAATAGACCGAAATATAAAACACAAAAATAATAATTAAGTCGTCTTAGGACTGAAAAATTGAATGGGGAAGATAGACGTAAGAGTATTAAATAACACATGCATGTTGCCGCATGTAAATTTGCAAAATTTAGATTAAAACGTTTAATGAAAATTTAGTAAAAGATGAAAAGTATTAGAAAAAAAGTTGAAAGTAGAAAATGTTAATACTAAATATGAAACATACTTTGTGACAAATTTATAAGTAAATAAAAAATTTAGAGACTAAAGAAATAATGAAACTATAGGATGAAAAGTAAAAGAGAAAAAAAAAAACTAATGCATAGTATACAACTCATGATGCACACAAAACTTTACAATTGTTATATATATAATTGTTATATTTCATTCAATGGATTATAGCATATTTTCACATTACTTGTCTATTCCACAATTAGTGCCAAAAATTCATTTTCCAGGGTCAAATTTGGTATTTAACATGATTTAATTCAGTCATAAGTTTGTATAAGAAATACCATTTTGTTCAACCAAATTAGATAAACCAAACAAATTAGATAAACAACATTGGGAACAACCTCATTATCTTCAACCTTAAGAATTAAAAGAAGCAAAACAACCTTATAATGTGCTAGAACATATGTTGACTTTTAAGACACTTAAAATTAACAGGATTTGGTAAAATTTCATGCAGCCATAAACTTCTCATCCTTTCAATTCTTCCTATGACAACAAAACTTAAAATTATACCATGTTGGTGAACAAAACAAAATAAACATTAAGAACCAAAGTTTACAGTTAAAAAAGTCCATCCAGAAGTCGCAGACTAAAAGCAAACGACCTTATAATGTACAACATGTGTTGACTTTTACGGTCGAAACATATACCATATAGGATATGCAAATATGGGATCAAGAAATAATTTGTTGGGCCTCTAAAGTGATAGGGATGAAACCAGATGGAGATACTAGAGCATCTATGTTAACATCAGTTTGAGTGAGAGGTATGACACCATCTTCTACTATTTGAACCGAATAAGATAGTGCAACTGCAGAAAGAATACAAAAATATTAGACATACATTTTAGAAAATGTACTTTCGAATCAACATTTACGCAGCCTCTTACACATCCAGTATTCCTATTCCGTTACTTACCTAGAAGAGGTTGCTTCCAGTTTCTTTGTTTTGCAAGTTCTCGGTATTTTGACAGGAAGGTGTCATAGTATCTAGTCCATGCAAGTCAAAGTGATTAAAATGGAAGAAAGTCAGTAAATCGAATATGAATATGTAAGCCATGGACATTTCTAAGAGTCCTTTTTTATTATCAGATGCATTAAAGATGAAGATGGGCTGATGGGATGTTAAAAAAAAGACCAAAATGCCCTTATGGACTCATGTGCTAAGTTGGTATAAAAAGAAGACCTAAAGGCTAAAGCTATAATCCGAATAACAAATTTGAAATGTTTTGCCACTCTTCTGTAAATAGAGATATAATGTTAGGCCTAAATTACATGGTGAAGGGAGATTTTGGTATTTTAGTTTAATTAGTCTCTCTGAAGAACCGAAACGTGATGGAAGGAAGAGTCCCCATACCGGGGACGGCATGGGGACGGGAACGCCTTGGAGACGTTTGATGCAGTGTTTGAGAGATGTTTCGACAGTATTAGGGTTTAATATTATTTTATTAACTTCCAAACATAATTTGTTATACTGTAAAACAACTGATGGGCCATGGGCCTTTTTTACGTGACGGGCTGACGGCAGCAAATTGAAAGTATGAAACCTTTATTATTAATTTATTATGCGATCTTAATTCTTACGTCCTTACGAGTTACGACGGCAAAACTTTATGGTTATTTTGTAGTACGACCTATTCCCCTCTTGTCATTTACTAATATCAATCTTCTTCATCAAATGATAATTGATTATTGATGGCTTCCCAAGACACAACACAAGGAGCATCATCTACTACTGTTTCCGTAGATGAACCACCATTGTTTGAGTAATATTGATAAATGATAAGTAATATAAACCTATGTTTGAGATAGTTTTTTTTTTGGAGTTTGAACTTTATATCAATATAAATCTATTTTAGACTTTGTTTAATATATTTGTATTTTTTTAGATTTTTTTGCCGTACCCTTCCCGTACCCATATCTTGGATTTTTTATTTTTGCCGTTTCCCGTACCCTTAACGTCCCCGTTTCCTGGTCCCGTACCCGTTCCCATGCTACATAGAATTTAGTCCACAAAATACAAATACAGAGTTATAAGTGTAAGTGTGTAACTATATACATAACAAGACAAATTTAGAATGTATAAACTATTAAGTGAGACTAAAAGCAGAATAAAGGGTTATATTAACATTTGCTTAATGCCTTACTGTATGCTCGATTTTATACTTTTATAAAGGTGTACTCGAAAATATGCCATCCACATGTCTAAGCAAATATCACAAGATAGAACTTACCCTCCACCACGCCCCAATCGCCTTCCAGTTTTATCAAACGCGAGTCCTTAAAAAAAATCAATTATCAGATAACTTTGAACAATGAATCAATCAGATAATCTTTCTTAGTTGGGAAAAGCTACCAGGTAACAGAAGCAGGTCAACAGGTTCATCTGCCAGCATAACTGCAACAAACACATATATTAGTTACAACTAATTAGAAGTAGATCAAGATATCCTATTTGTCACGGAAATAGTTAATGATTTAATATCAAGTACTAACCATCTTCTCGATCCTTCCCGTCAGCATCAACAGGAGCAGGTTTTAAAATTTTCGTGGAGTTTGCAATTAAATCATCCATATGAGATATATTCAGCATTCGCATGTGGCAATTATTGTCCTCCACTCGTGGAACATAAAGTATCTTTGCAGACTCTGTTTGTCCATCTTCAATAACATATCGTAGCGTTTTAGTTAAAGATGTTATAATTTTATTTGTACCAAACATAAACAATTTATAAATCTGCAATGACACGTGCACCTTTTGTTGGACTTTGTAGAACATGTTGCAGCAGCTTTGATGTATCAACTTCTCTCAATGCACTACAGCTTATATAAGCACATAATCTCTTACAAGACTTGAACCATGGAGCTTCCAATATCAAATTCTGAATTGCATCATCTGAAAACAAACAAAAACTATAATAACAATCACGGTTCCAGAAGTCGCTAGGCGCTCCCAAATCGGTCGACTGGGAAGTTGCGAGTAGTCGGTCTAGGCGGAGAGTAATTGGGGAGTGCTTGAACATGGTAAATTATAAAGAAAGTATTTTTCGGGAAATTATATATATGTCAAATTTCATAAGTTTACTAATATCTATAACAAAATATGTGAATATCAATATAAATAAAAAAATATGCGTCATTAAATATTAAAATAATAATCATTAATTAAAAAAAATGATATTCACTTTATAATAGTAGACACATAGGAATTATGTTTTATTTCTTAAATTCAAAATCGGCATGAGTTGTTGACTTGTGACAACCGGTAATTTCCCAAACCCATAAGCTAAGTAATCAACCTAATAATTAGGTGATTGTAAATATTAAGCGCGTGCATATGTTATGTGCGCCCTGCGCGAGCGCGCCATGTTAGTCAGCGCGTGCAGTTGTTATGTGCAACCTGCGCGAGCGCACCATGTTAAGAACCAGCGTGAGCATATGTTATATGCGCCATGCGTGAATGATTTGGCTTTATGTTTTCATGTAACTTAAACATTATGTTGACTATGGGTTGACCATCCCGCATGATGCTAAGGCGGGTGCATCCTACATCGTTTATGCGCGTGCGGAAGGGAACTAACCTACCCGCATGGCGGGAACGTTGAGAGCTAGTTTGTCTGAAGCTCCAAGATGGAATTGACTTCAACATGACTGATCACTATGTTGAAATACCAAGACCACCTGGAGAATCTACAAATGAAACTCAAATGTCCCTAACTGCGAGAAGGTTACGCACCTACCCGCAGCAAAGACATGTCCTATACGCAGAAAGCTATGCGCACCAAGTTATACGCGCAGAACACTTGGTCTATTCTCCAGTTAAGGAGATTACTCCCGCCCGAAAGGAAACAGTAGCGTGTTTCAGAGATTTTCCACTTTTTACTGTACACTGACAAAAGTACCTGAAAAAGCACACTGTAACATGAAAAGTCAACTGTCAGCCACCCTATTCTCACCAACCCCAGATCTGCATGTTCTGTCCAAATCAAATCAAAATCTTTTATCCACCACTCCACTCTTAAGTAAATAATAATAACTTCCATACTTTATCATCATTACATTTAAATATGAAAAGATTTCAATCCCCTAAAGCAAGGGATTGTGTTCCCTTGAGTTTGCCTATAAATTTGTAGCCTAAATTATCACCCAAAACACACTTCAAAGAACTACAAACTTGCACTAATCCTTTCCCAAGCATCCGTTGTTTCCAGCTCCGATCCTGTTACTAGGTAAGCCGAGAATATAACCTTGAGACCTACTATCCAACCCTTATATTCTCCTATTTCTTGATCTTAATATATATACTTGTTATTTAATCGTATTCTAGACCCTCGATTCCGAGGCCAACACCAAGAAAACCCGAATCTCGATTAATCCCTTAACAAGAACCACAGGTGAGTCTCACAGCCCCTTATTTTCACTGTTTTCACTGTTTTTAAACTGCTTTCGGGGCGAGGGACACGTACTTAAATAATGTTTTATCATGGTATACTTACAAGCTATGAAAGCGATTATGTGTTTAAGATATGTTTCATGATGAGCAATGCAAACGGTTATCTAAGGTTTTCAATGTATGTGCGCTAGAACTCGAGTAAGTGATCACTTTACCATTGGAACTCTAAGGGTAGGGACTGCTGGTTTGATCCGCCCACTCGTAGGGGTCGCACCTCTTTGCATGGACGAGTGCCTGGCATGGGGCAGTACTATGGGGTTGAGCCCGCTCGTAGGGGTCGCGCCTCTTTGCATGGACGAGCGCCTTGTTTTCCGGCACAACGTCTGCGCGTAACCCGCGGGACGGTATCCTTAGCTCGTAGGGGCAATGCCTCTTTGCATGGACGAGCACAGTTTCTCAGAATTGTTCGCGCGTAACCCGCGGGACAGTATCCTTAGCTCGTAGGGGCAATGCCTCTTTGCATAGACGAGCATAGTTTTCCAGAAACGTCTGCGCGTAACTCGCGGGACGGTTTTACGTTATTTTAGCTCGTAGTGGCTGCGCCACTTACATAGACGAGTACCGTATCCAGAATTTGTTCACGCGTAACCCGCGGAACGATTTTTATCAGAATATTGTCAGAATTGTGTTAATACGATTTTACCAAGCAGATGTTAATGATGTTGCAAGAAATGTTTCAGAATGATTTTATCAAGTTACAAAAAATTGTGAACTCACTCAGTTTATACTGATTCAAATGTTTTTACGTGTCTTTCAGGAGATAACTAGGTAGCGCATGGAGTCACACTTAGAGCACCACACGCTGAACATCTAAAACAAGCTTTTTGGAAGATTTTGGTTTTATCCCCTCGATGCGCACGGTTACCCGCCGCGCAAGGGGATATGGCGAGGAAATCTTCAGTTTTATACTTGGATGTTTCTTTTTGTAATCTTTGAACAATGTAATGTGTTTGTAATAAACTTCTCATGCGCAATAAAAATCTTTGAATGTTTTGCAATGGCCCGTGCTTAATTATCAATCCCCACTCGTGCGCGCCCGGCTGTTTCCGCCGCTCAGGGCCGGGTGTGACAGATTGGTATCAGAGCCTCGATGGACAGTATCCTTAGCTCGTAGGGGCAATGCCTCTTTGCATAGACGAGCATAGTTTTCCAGAAACGTCTGCGCGTAACTCGCGGGACGGTTTTACGTTATTTTAGCTCGTAGTGGCTGCGCCACTTACATAGACGAGTACCGTATCCAGAATTTGTTCACGCGTAACCCGCGGAACGATTTTTATCAGAATATTGTCAGAATTGTGTTAATACGATTTTACCAAGCAGATGTTAATGATGTTGCAAGAAATGTTTCAGAATGATTTTATCAAGTTACTAAAAATTGTGAACTCACTCAGTTTATACTGATTCAAATGTTTTTACGTGTCTTTCAGGAGATAACTAGGTAGCGCATGGAGTCACACTTAGAGCACCACACGCTGAACATCTAAAACAAGCTTTTTGGAAGATTTTGGTTTTATCCCCTCGATGCGCACGGTTACCCGCCGCGCAAGGGGATATGGCGAGGAAATCTTCAGTTTTATACTTGGATGTTTCTTTTTGTAATCTTTGAACAATGTAATGTGTTTGTAATAAACTTCTCATGCGCAATAAAAATCTTTGAATGTTTTGCAATGGCCCGTGCTTAATTATCAATCCCCACTCGTGCGCGCCCGGCTGTTTCCGCCGCTCAGGGCCGGGTGTGACAGATTGGTATCAGAGCACTGGTTATAGCGAACTAGGAAAAGAAGTTTTTAACCTAGACTATAACCTTTGGGGAATCGCATGAAATATTTTCAAAAGAATATGTTCAAAAGAAAAATCACACACGCACTTAGGAACACGGGTCACAGTGTCTAGAGATAAGAACATTATGTGCTCTGAGTACATGCGCTAAGTTTGTTATATTTTCTTTTTATGAAAAGAATGCCTCCAACCAGAGCCAAGGGAATTACCATGACACCCGAGGAGCTCGCAGAAATAATCGCGCAGGCGATTGCAACACATGAGGCCAGCAAGGCCGAATCTAGTCAGGGTCGCCAAGAGAACGAGACCCCAGAACCCGAATCAGGAGCCTTGGACAAAGGATGCTCCTATAAAACATTCATGGCCTATAGGCCTTGGCCGTTCAAAGGCACCGAAGGAGCCATTGGGCTCTACAATTGGATTGACAAGATGGAGACCGTTCTCTCCATCAGCGGATGTAGTGAAAACCAGAAGGTCCTTTACGCGACCTGCATGTTCCAAGAAGCAGCTTCGTCTTGGTGGAAGCTCCAAGTAAAGACTTTGGGGCGAGAAGTTGCTCTTCACAAGACCTGGGAAGAATTGAAAGAAATGATGATGAGAAAGTTCTGCTCTCGCGCAGAAATTCAGAGCTTGCAACAAGAATTCTGGAACCACACCATGGTAGGAACGGATATCGATGCCTACACCAATCGTTTCAACGAGCTTTGCCAGCTGGTGCCAGACATGGCAAACACAGAAGAAAAGAAAATCGAGAGGTACATCTTTGGGTTACCTCCTGTCGTTAGAGTCCCGCTCAACGCCGCCGCACCTCCGACCTTTGACGAGGCGGTTGCGCGAGCCATCACCCTGACAAGGGATACGGTTCGTGCGGGTATGTTGACCACCCGCTTGAACGAGCAGCGAACCTCCGACTCCAAGAGGAAATGGAACTCCCACCGAGGGTCAGACTTCAAGCAGCCACCGCCCAAGAAGCAGGAAAGCACAAGGGTTTACGCGATTCAAGCCGCGGAACCATCAAGAAAAGGATACAGCGGGCCTCGCCCATGGTGCAGCAAATGCAAGTATCACCACGAGGGTGAATGCGCAAAAATCGAATGCGCCAAATGTGGCAGACCAGGACACAAGGCGATGAATTGTCGCATCAGAGAAGCTGGATCGAGCGACAGCTGCTACGCATGCGGGAAGCCTGGACACTTCAGTCGGGATTGCCCACAGAAAGGAAACCAAGCTCGCGGGAGAGCTTTTGTGATCGGCGCGGGTGAAGCAAAGGAAGAGCCGAATGTGGTAACCGGTACGTTTTTGCTTAACGGTCATTATGCATCTGTCTTATTTGATACTGGCGCTGACCTAAGTTTTATATCCCATGAGTTTAAAAACTCCCTGGGCTTAGCGACCAGTAGGCTAGACAAACCTTATACTATAGAACTAGCCAATGGTAGGCAGTTATGCGCGAATGAAAGGACTGAGCAATGTGTAATAGTCATGGGAGGTCATGAGTTCAATATAAACTTGTTGCCAATAGATTTGGGAAGTTTCGATATTGTGGTAGGTATGGATTGGTTGGTCGAGAATCTCGCGGAGATTGTTTGTCATGAGAAGCAGGTTCGGATTCCACTGTTGAACGGAGAAACTTTGATGATCCAAGGGGAAAGAAAGGGAGTTGCGACGAAACTGATTTCGTGCCTAAAGGCGCGTAAGTGCCTAAGGAAAGGGTGCTACGCCTTCCTGGCTCATGTAGTAGAGAAGAAAGATGAGCGAAGAATTGAAGACTTACCGGTAGTGCGCGAATTTCCAGAAGTTTTTCCTGAAGATCTGCCCGGATTACCGCCGCCGCGACAAGTCGAGTTTCATATTGATTTGGTCCCAGGAGCTGCGCCAGTAGCTCGAGCGCCTTATCGCTTAGCTCCATCTGAGATGCAAGAGCTATCCAATCAGTTACAGGAACTATTGGATAAGGGTTTCATACGCCCAAGCTTTTCACCTTGGGGAGCTCCAGTACTGTTTGTAAAGAAGAAGGATGGTTCGTTCCGGATGTGTATTGACTACAGGGAGCTGAATAAGCTGACAGTCAAAAATCGGTACCCCTTACCGAGGATTGACGACTTATTTGACCAGTTGCAGGGATCCAGTTATTATTCGAAGATAGATCTACGGTCAGGATACCACCAACTTAGGGTCCATGAGGGAGACGCGCCAAAGACAGCCTTCCGAACTAGATATGGCCATTATGAGTTCTTAGTGATGCCATTCGGGCTAACTAATGCGCCGGCTATATTCATGGATCTGATGAACCGTGTGTGCAAACCATACTTGGACAAGTTTGTGATTGTGTTTATAGATGATATTCTGATTTACTCTCGGACCAAGGCCGAGCATGAGCAACACCTGAGATTGATTTTGGAATTGTTAAGGAAAGAAAAGTTGTATGCGAAGTTTTCCAAGTGCGAATTTTGGCTTAGAGAAGTTCACTTCCTCGGTCACGTTGTAAACGAGAAAGGAATTCATGTTGATCCTTCCAAAGTCAAGGCCATCGAAAACTGGGAAGCGCCAAAAACCCCAACTGAGGTGAGGCAATTCCTTGGACTAGCTGGCTACTATCGACGCTTCATTGAGAACTTCTCCAAGATAGCTCTACCTCTGACCGCGCTAACTCAGAAAGACAGGATGTTTGTTTGGGGCGAAAACCAGGAAGCAGCGTTTCAAATGTTGAAGCAGAAGTTATGTAGTGCGCCAATTCTATCTCTGCCCGAGGGGACAGATGACATCGTCGTTTACTGCGACGCTTCACATCAAGGACTCGGATGTGTCCTTATGCAGCGAAACAAAGTCATAGCGTATGCCTCGCGCCAACTTAAGACCAATGAAAAGAACTACACAACGCATGATCTGGAACTCGGAGCGGTTGTCTTCGCGCTAAAAATTTGGCGCCATTACCTCTATGGTACAAAGTGTATAATCTTTACGGATCACAAGAGCCTTCAACATATATTTGATCAAAAGGATTTAAACATGAGGCAACGAAGATGGGTTGAATTGTTGAACGATTATGATTGTGAAATAAAATACCACCCTGGAAAGGCGAATGTGGTGGCAGACGCGCTAAGTAGGAAGGAGCGAATAAAAACGCTACGAGTCAAGGCTCTAAGGTTGACCATTCACGCAGATCTCTCTACCCGCATCCGAGACGCTCAGCAAGAAGCCTTGAAACCAGAGTTTGTTAAAAACGAAGCCCTTGGGGGAATGATTAAGAGTTTGGAACTGAAAGAGAACGGCAATCTATATTTCGCTAACCGCATATGGGTCCCTCTCAAGGGAGGATTGCGCGAGCAAGTATTGAACGAAGCTCACAAGACGCGGTATTCCGTACATCCTGGCGCAGACAAGATGTACCAAGATGTTAAAACACTGTATTGGTGGCCCAATCTTAAAGGCGCCATCGCGACGTATGTCAGTAAGTGCCTAACGTGTTCGAAGGTAAAGGCTGAATATCAGAAACCATCAGGATTGCTTCAACAGCCAGAAATTCCCATGTGGAAGTGGGAACAAATCTCTATGGACTTCATCACCAAACTGCCAAGGACACCTGGGGGTTATGACACAATATGGGTTATTGTGGATCGGCTAACTAAGTCAGCGCACTTCCTGCCGATCAAGGAAACCGATAAGATGGAAAAGTTAGCCCGATTGTATATTCGAGAAGTAGTTTCAAAACATGGAGTCCCAGTGTCCATCATTTCTGATCGAGATAGTCGGTTTACATCAAGGTTTTGGAGATCGTTACAAGGAGCTCTAGGTACTCGCCTTGATATGAGTACAGCTTATCATCCTCAAACGGATGGGCAAAGCGAGCGAACAATCCAGACATTGGAAGATATGCTGCGCGCGTGCGCGATCGATTTTGGAGGTAGTTGGGATACCCACCTCCCGTTGGTTGAATTTTCTTACAACAATAGCTATCACACAAGTATCAAGGCTGCGCCGTTCGAAGCTTTGTATGGGCGCAAGTGTAGATCCCCACTGTGCTGGGCTGAAGTGGGTGACAAGCAAATGACTGGTCCTGAATTGATCCAAGAAACAACAGACAAGATTTTTCAGATAAGGGATCGCCTTAAGACAGCGCGCGACAGACAGAAGAGTTATGCTGATATGAGAAGGAAACCGTTGGAGTTTCAAGTAGGGGATAAAGTACTTTTGAAAGTCTCTCCATGGAAGGGAGTCCCCCGTTTCGGTAAGCGAGGAAAGCTAAATCCGCGCTTCATTGGACCATTCGAGATCCTGGAAAGGATCGGTCCGGTTGCTTATAAACTTCGTTTACCCGCCGAACTCGGTGGAGTTCATGATACGTTTCATGTATCCAACCTCAAGAAATGTTTATCTGACGAAACGTTGATTTTACCGTTGGAAGAGATTCACATCGACAAACAGCTGCACTTCGTAGAAGAACCTATAGCAGTAACCGATTGGAAAGAACAAAAGTTACGCAGGAGCAAAATCAAGTTAGTAAAGGTTCAATGGAACTCGAGGCGTGGGCCTGAATTCACTTGGGAAAGAGAAGATCAGATGCGCATGAAATACCCACACCTCTTTCAGAACATGGCTTCTGCCAGCAACGTCTCCTAAATTTCGGGACGAAATTCGTTTAACGAGGGGAGAATGTGACAACCGGTAATTTCCCAAACCCATAAGCTAAGTAATCAACCTAATAATTAGGTGATTGTAAATATTAAGCGCGTGCATATGTTATGTGCGCCCTGCGCGAGCGCGCCATGTTAGTCAGCGCGTGCAGTTGTTATGTGCAACCTGCGCGAGCGCACCATGTTAAGAACCAGCGTGAGCATATGTTATATGCGCCATGCGTGAATGATTTGGCTTTATGTTTTCATGTAACTTAAACATTATGTTGACTATGGGTTGACCATCCCGCATGATGCTAAGGCGGGTGCATCCTACATCGTTTATGCGCGTGCGGAAGGGAACTAACCTACCCGCATGGCGGGAACGTTGAGAGCTAGTTTGTCTGAAGCTCCAAGATGGAATTGACTTCAACATGACTGATCACTATGTTGAAATACCAAGACCACCTGGAGAATCTACAAATGAAACTCAAATGTCCCTAACTGCGAGAAGGTTACGCACCTACCCGCAGCAAAGACATGTCCTATACGCAGAAAGCTATGCGCACCAAGTTATACGCGCAGAACACTTGGTCTATTCTCCAGTTAAGGAGATTACTCCCGCCCGAAAGGAAACAGTAGCGTGTTTCAGAGATTTTCCACTTTTTACTGTACACTGACAAAAGTACCTGAAAAAGCACACTGTAACATGAAAAGTCAACTGTCAGCCACCCTATTCTCACCAACCCCAGATCTGCATGTTCTGTCCAAATCAAATCAAAATCTTTTATCCACCACTCCACTCTTAAGTAAATAATAATAACTTCCATACTTTATCATCATTACATTTAAATATGAAAAGATTTCAATCCCCTAAAGCAAGGGATTGTGTTCCCTTGAGTTTGCCTATAAATTTGTAGCCTAAATTATCACCCAAAACACACTTCAAAGAACTACAAACTTGCACTAATCCTTTCCCAAGCATCCGTTGTTTCCAGCTCCGATCCTGTTACTAGGTAAGCCGAGAATATAACCTTGAGACCTACTATCCAACCCTTATATTCTCCTATTTCTTGATCTTAATATATATACTTGTTATTTAATCGTATTCTAGACCCTCGATTCCGAGGCCAACACCAAGAAAACCCGAATCTCGATTAATCCCTTAACAAGAACCACAGGTGAGTCTCACAGCCCCTTATTTTCACTGTTTTCACTGTTTTTAAACTGCTTTCGGGGCGAGGGACACGTACTTAAATAATGTTTTATCATGGTATACTTACAAGCTATGAAAGCGATTATGTGTTTAAGATATGTTTCATGATGAGCAATGCAAACGGTTATCTAAGGTTTTCAATGTATGTGCGCTAGAACTCGAGTAAGTGATCACTTTACCATTGGAACTCTAAGGGTAGGGACTGCTGGTTTGATCCGCCCACTCGTAGGGGTCGCACCTCTTTGCATGGACGAGTGCCTGGCATGGGGCAGTACTATGGGGTTGAGCCCGCTCGTAGGGGTCGCGCCTCTTTGCATGGACGAGCGCCTTGTTTTCCGGCACAACGTCTGCGCGTAACCCGCGGGACGGTATCCTTAGCTCGTAGGGGCAATGCCTCTTTGCATGGACGAGCACAGTTTCTCAGAATTGTTCGCGCGTAACCCGCGGGACAGTATCCTTAGCTCGTAGGGGCAATGCCTCTTTGCATAGACGAGCATAGTTTTCCAGAAACGTCTGCGCGTAACTCGCGGGACGGTTTTACGTTATTTTAGCTCGTAGTGGCTGCGCCACTTACATAGACGAGTACCGTATCCAGAATTTGTTCACGCGTAACCCGCGGAACGATTTTTATCAGAATATTGTCAGAATTGTGTTAATACGATTTTACCAAGCAGATGTTAATGATGTTGCAAGAAATGTTTCAGAATGATTTTATCAAGTTACTAAAAATTGTGAACTCACTCAGTTTATACTGATTCAAATGTTTTTACGTGTCTTTCAGGAGATAACTAGGTAGCGCATGGAGTCACACTTAGAGCACCACACGCTGAACATCTAAAACAAGCTTTTTGGAAGATTTTGGTTTTATCCCCTCGATGCGCACGGTTACCCGCCGCGCAAGGGGATATGGCGAGGAAATCTTCAGTTTTATACTTGGATGTTTCTTTTTGTAATCTTTGAACAATGTAATGTGTTTGTAATAAACTTCTCATGCGCAATAAAAATCTTTGAATGTTTTGCAATGGCCCGTGCTTAATTATCAATCCCCACTCGTGCGCGCCCGGCTGTTTCCGCCGCTCAGGGCCGGGTGTGACATGACTAGATTCGATTCTGGCTGAGGCCTAAGCCCTGAGATTGACCACTTTCAGTGGCGAAGCTTGGACGAAAACACCAGGAGCCAGACTCAAAATGTATATAAATTTTCATAAACGGGCTCAAATTTTCGGATAAAAACGGGTAAATTTAAACCACTACGCAAAGAGAGGGCGTGGCATTGTTGCAAGGCCACCCCGGACCACAAGTATCCTCTGCCACTAGAGGTGGCAAATGGGTTAGGTTGGGTCGAAACGGGTCATGGGTCGGAACGATTTATGGTTGAAACGGGTCACTTAAAAAAAGGGTTGTTTAGGTTCGGTTCGGAACGGGTTAGGGTCAGCAGATTCGGGTTAGAACGGGTCAAGGTCGGAACGGGTCAAAACGGGTTTCGGGTCAGTTTTTTTGGTTTTTTTTGACCAATGAAGCAGCGCGTTTTCAACACGTTACAGCTCGTTTTAACAGTAAAAGCTCGTTTAAACAATTTTTTCAGTTCGTTTCAGCACTTTACAGCTCGTTTAAGTGATTTTTCAGTTCGTTTCAGCACCTAATAGCTCTTTTAAGCGATTTTTTAGTTCGTTTCACCACCTAACAGTTCGTTTAAGCGATTTTTCAGTTCGCTTCAGCACCTAACAGCTCATTTAAGCTATTTTTCAGTTCGTTTCAGCACTAAACAGCTCGTTTAAGCGATTT
Source organism: Bidens hawaiensis (assembly GCF_021521415.1). Classification (NCBI taxonomy): domain Eukaryota; kingdom Viridiplantae; phylum Streptophyta; class Magnoliopsida; order Asterales; family Asteraceae; genus Bidens; species Bidens hawaiensis. Next base: position 60,326 of record NW_027498661.1, read on the forward strand.
TTCAGTTCGTTACAGCACATAAACAGCTCGTTTAAGCGATTTTTCAGTTCGTTTAAGCACATAACAGCTCGTTTAAACGATTTTTCAGTTCCTTTCAGCACTTAACAGCTCGTTTAAACGATTTTTCAGTTCGTTTCAGCACTTAACAGCTTGTTTCAGCACGCTTTGGTCAATTTTGCAGCAATTCAGCAATAAAAAACAGCAATTGTGCTCGTTTTTTGCCCGTTTCAGCAAGTTACATAACCAATACTTCAAACAAGGTATACAATGATGACATTTCCTAACCAAAACATCATTTAAGTACCTTGTTTGAAGTATTAATCCATTGTAAAAAACGGGTTAAGGTCGGAATTGGTCAACTAAAAAATGAGTTGTTTTGGTTCGGGTCGGAACAGGTTAGAGTCAACAGGTTCTTTTTGGCGACGTTGAATCTTTTTGGCGACGCGTGTACTTGCTTTTTACATGTGGTGCTTTTCCTTGACTTACCACTTCATTTGGTGCTGCATAATCACCGTATTCTTCATTATCTATTTCTTACTTTTGTTTTACAGATGGCTCAGTAACCGTAGCATTAACAGCTAACTTTATATTTGTGGCGCGCGATTCTAAAACCGGTAAAGCAGCTGCTGTGAACCGACTAACACCTCAAACCGAGACAGAAACATTAGCTTATGAAGAAGCGGATGCGCGAAGCAAGTTAAGAAAGTTAAAGTTAGCAGAAAGACAACGGGTTGAAAGTATAGATAAAACTCGCGTTGATACATTATTAGCCGAAGCACGCATTTTCAGTGATACGCCTGCACTGGCAAATAGAGACAGCATTCTTCTTAAAGACACGCGTCTTGAAAACTCGTTAATTTGCCAGCCCCAACAACGTAATATACACGGGCGGATATTTGGAGGGTTTTTTATGCATCGGGCGTTTACATTGGCGTTTTCGACTGCTTACACTTTGAAATAGTTTGGGTCAACCCTGCCACCCCTATTTGCCACTAACCACTTTTGATCAATTCCGAGTAACCTGGCGGAATTAAAGAAAGTTGCCTAAGCACCACACCTAGTAGTGATTACTCGGTACTCGGCCTTCTAGACCTACTTCTACAACACTACTACTACTACTACTAATAATAATAATAATAATAATAATAATAATAATAGTTTGACTTTTGAGGTCAAACATATTGCTATTTGAAACAAACAGAACATATAAGAGATCAACAATAATTATAATTTCATAGGCCAAATATTAATCAATAAAATTACTAATTAAATCATTTAATCTATTGTAATCTGCCCTAATTATAGATGTAAACATAATATATTTTATATATATAAAGTAAATACTTTGTTGAGATCTATGGAGAGGATCCATTGATCTGAGATCTTTCTTGATTTTGGATCGGAGAAGCTTCTTCTGACTGAATATGTCTTCCAGCTGATGCTCGGGAGTGGTGGCCATGCTGACGTGTGAGGCGGTAGGGCGCAGGATAAGGGGGCGGCTGAAGGAGAAAGCGTGAGGTCGGGCTATCGTGCACTGGCGGGTTATCATCACTCCCACCAAAACCCTTTGTACCACCAACATGTCATTCCTTTGATTCTCTTTTTTTATTTAATAAAAAAGTTTTTGTATTTTATATGCAAAATATGTAAAAAGTAATTATCCGAAATCAAATTTTATTTTCTGAATATCAATCAGTTAATCAAATCTAGTAAAAATCAAATTGTATTTTCAAATTTAAATGGTGCATTATTCTTTTGTGTGGGAATTGATTTGATTCGGTTTAAACTGGTTTAAAACTCAAAATCGATTTGGGTTGAACCGATCTGTTTGGTCAACAAAAACAAAAACTGGTTTATGATTGTTTCAGTTCGTGTTAAAACCGGTTTCTTTACCTGGTTACCGTCGGTTTTGGTTAGGTTTTTGATTGGTTTCGGTTTGGGTTTTGTCGGTTTCGGTTCGGTTAACAGGTTTGAAACCAGTTTTGGTGGAGAAAATTACAAACTGGTTTCGAACTTACGGTTTCAAGCGGTTCCAAACTGAGTTATGCATAATCGTTTTCAAACCGGATCGGTTTCGATTCGACTTTCATGTCAGTTCGTTTAATCGGTTTATTTGTCCACCTCTACTGTATATAAGATATATTCACCATGTTTGATAACACCTACACTAATATTTAATATTAGTGAGGAAGAAAAAATCCTCATATTTTAAAAGTTAGAAAAACGTCAGCTCTTCTAGATATATGAGCGTCAAAAAGATGCAATTAAACTATCTTTTAAGTAAAAATAAGGGAAAATACCATAAAAAACCAATGTACGTTTTGTTTTTGCTCACAAAAGTCCCTCAACATTTTTTTTCACGTTAAAATCCCTCTGCATGTTAATTTTGAACAGAATTGTGAATTTTTTAAAAACTAATTACATTGATGGCTCTTGTGGTTTAATCATATGACAACTTTAGTCCATAAATTAAAAATATTACAAGTTTGAACCCGTTAAACATAACATCGTTGATCCCTGAAATATGTTAATTATTCTAATTAATTCCCTAACTATTCTAGTTAAATAAATATGTAGCAAAACAACCTTTATATTATTAATTAAATAAAACAAACTAAGATATGGCCACTTATATCAAACAGTTATATAAAATCTTATTGAAATACAAATAGACAACTACAATAATGAGTTAAAACGCATTACGACCCATCTTGTTCATCAATTGATTTCAAGCAAGACCGGAGGAAAATAACCACCAACAGGCCCCACCCAACAAAACCGGTATTCAAGTCAAGATATGTTGTCGCCAGCCCCGATCATGCCCACTGACTTGTTAAAGGGTTTAAGGTGCTCTCAGGTGGGTTTCCGACATTGGTAATGGTCGGGGTGGTCTCAGTAATCACCAATCGATGCAGATCTGGCGATGGTGATTTAAGTAACCACCGATGATGTTTGAGATAATGGTGTTCGTTTCGACCAAGAATCCCATATCTGTGGCGTTAATGTTTGGATGCGTCGGTGCGGTAGGAGGAGTGGGTGTCTTATGTGGTAGTGTTGGGTCGCCAGGACCTTGTAGTCGCCGGAGGTGTTGCCTGATTTGCAGAGAGACGGTAGAATGAACAAGCTGGGGCCTGCGGTGGGTTTACAATATGCTGGCCCAGTTTTTATACATATTACATGGAGCTATAGATTAAATATAGTTTGTTTGTATTATGATAAGGTATTTTGATACATATTTATGTAACTAGAAAAGTTAATCCCATCTATTTTAGGGAACAAGAATGTTATGTTCATGCAAATAACGTGTTTAAATTTGTAATGTTTTGATTTTGGGGACTAAAGTTGTCATATGATTAAACCACAAGAGCCATCAATGTAATTAGTTTTTAAAAAAATCACAATTTCGTTCAAAAATAACATGTAGAGGGATTTTAACGTGCAAAAAAATGTTAAGGGACTTTTATGAACAAAAACAGAAAGTACATTGATTTTTTATGACATTTTCCCTAAAAATAAACTAGTAGTTAACCCGGCGCGTTGCGCCAGGCTTGGTTATGCAGTTACATATTATCAGTTCTAAGTTGTTGGGCGGTTAGATATATCAGTTCTAACTTATGCGGTTACATATTATCAGTTCTAACTTGCAGACTTGAGCCACAGTTAACTGTCTTCTGCAGCAGGCAGACATCTCTTCTGCAACATGCAGATATATGGAGTTGCACCGGCTTTAGTTTCTGCAAAGAATAAGGGGTGTCATAAGTTAAATCACATATTTCGATCAAGATTACACCAAAAGTCAAGGACCCGTCGATTCAACTTAAAAATAAAAATGTAGTATTGCTATTTTATGCTACAATTTGGAAACCACCCATTGTTAAGTCTTTGTAGTGGATATAGTTGAACATAGGGGTATTTTAGAAATTTAAAATGCATTTAAATATAAAAGTAACATGTGTATCTTATCAAGATAAGTGAATTGCTTACCTTTAATCTTTTATATGAAGCTTCCCATGCAGTAGCATATATCTAACTCAGAAGACACCTGATAGTGTCACAAACACATCCCAAAAATTAATACTAATCTGTAAGGCTAAATACCATTTAATTTATTATTATTATTACTATTATAATTAATATTATTATTATTTAAAACCTTCCGTGTCATTATTATTAATCCATTTTAAACGGTACTTAGTTCACCAAACTACTAATTCAAAGAAACATAAAGTGATATAATATTGTTTGTGTAATTAATTGATCCCAAAGCAGCGGAATCATTTGGAAAAATAACTCGTTTGTACACATCTAATGCACAGTAAAGTAGAACCCAAAAGTAGTAGGGCTACATTCCAACTAAGTAGAACACTAAAGAGTAAAGACCATATTATGCAGTTCTAAGTTTTGGAACAATAGGACATGAAATGCATACCTTAGCATCCGTATGTGATCTGAATTGCCTCTATATTCCTGCTGACATAAAATTTAAAACTTAAATAAGCGAAATTGATGTACAAATGTTGCAGTTAACTTGCATCAACTTGGTTAAACAACTGTGTTTTCCTAGATATTTAGTTAGGCTCAAATACATTACCATCATATCCCGTTAGCAACCAAACCAACCCCAAGCCATGTAGACTAAATGCGAGCTTAAATTGTTCAACAATAGATACGTTAAAATCATAGTCATTAGTAAACAAACAGATCAAAGGATGATTGTAAACCCACCAGTAAACGATATACACCACATAACAACCAAGTCTATCTAAGGATCGTAAAACCTTAAAGTTGTGACCCAGATAATGATAGATCACATGCACCAAAAACAAACAACTTACTACCACCACCACTCCACCGCTGCCAAGAGTTCCGAATCGGAACCCCACAACGATAGATCATCATAATTGTTTTCAAGAAAGCCGATATACAACAATCGACAAACACAAACGCAATTGGTGCCACGACACCATAACCACCAAGGGTTCTGAAGCGGAACCTGACAACGATAGACTACGGCTTACCTACAAAATGCGTCTCCGACCTTGTTTCTTAATTCAATTTCTGTTGCCAAACTTAGGTGTCAAATGTTTCGCACAATCAAACTTAAAACCTCATTATAACTATAACTACTGAATACACACTGCAATAGAACTATTGGTTCGAATTCTTTGATTTCTATCTTCATTAGCATGTCAAACGAAAAAGAAACCCAGCCCGACAAAAACCATTAAGGTAGGGTTCAGACCATCCCTATAATTCACCAACCTATTCACAGATTCAATTTATTTAGTATTTACCGGCCTTATTACTTAACATAACCATAATCACAATCAAGTGGAAATCCCACAGTTACCTTAATGGCAAAAAGAACTTTTGTCTTGGCAGTGGCTCACGTAATCTGAGATCCACACACGACCGTTTTCCGGCGCAACCAAGGGTTCCAGATCGGAACCCGGCAACACCAAAACGATTTATGAACATCGGCGAGGTTAGACCGGGTGTAGTGGTCACGTTGTTGGCCACGTTATGTTGAAAATGCGGGGGGTACACCGCCCCCCCCCCCCCCCCCCCGCGTTATGTGAACTTGATTTTGGGCTGCGTTTTATACAAAACGCGCATGGTGGCACACATATCAAAAAAAATAGCCGTTGGGGTGGGTTGGAGCCGTTGGAAATTTAAAAAAAAAATTATATTAATTATATTTATACTATATAAACAAACCAAACTCATTTTTTTAACACACTCCTTCCACTTCTATACCAATTTATATCTTTTACACAAATATTTCTACCAAAATGTTTCCAACAACAACCAAAATATTCTCGGTTTCGGCCAATATGCCCGTCAAGGCAACCAAAATCCACAACCGAACCAATCTACCGCCCGGATGCCAACCGTACCCGTCCCGCAAATGTATGACCCGCAAATGGCCGCGTACATTGCACTTCTACAAAGCTCTATGCCAAATGCGGTGCCCGGTTTCCAAAACCCAATGACAAACATTTTTGCGGGTTCGGGTTTCCAACCCGCCCCGGAGACCCAATCCGATGACAAACATTTTTGCGGGTTCGGGTAGCCAATCGACGAGCGAAAATTTTAGAAAAATATAAATGAGTTTTAGTTTTATTAGTATTATTTATGTTTTTTTTATTTTAATTTGATGTATTTTTTTTAATTTAGTTTAATGTATTTTTTATTTGGAAGTTTAATGTAATTTTTAATTTTATGTTAATTTATTTAAATGATTTAGTATTTAAAAAAACACATAAAATTAATAATGACTGGGCGCCACGTGGCGCATAACCCCTGTTAGTGGAGAGTTATGACTACAACCTGTTTTTGTACAAGACCATAACTCTGACTGGGCGCCACGTGGCGCATAACCCCTGGTATTAGAGCTTTATGATTACACATGGTAATATAGGATAAGATAGAAAGAGAATGGGATAGCAACGGGGATGAAAGAAAAAGAGGGCAGTGGATTAAGGGGAGTCACGCAAACACGCGTCATAGCCTCGGACACGTGTATAAGACATGGCAAACCAAATAAAAAGCCAAAACTGTGCAGCATTAGAGGGTCGAACCGGTAAACGGGGTACAAACTAACTACATAACCATCAGGATACAGCGAAAGTTATTGTTGTAATACAAAACAATAATAACATATAATATACAAAAGTCAGTAAAACATATGTGGTGCCAAACTTTCTTTTTATACATATTAGATAATGACTAATAAAGATACTGTAAACTTTTATATCACTGTCATCTTATACACATTAGTAAGAGAAAATTTTTAAAATGGGACTACTTTGTAAATAGATTCTACTATATATTGTTCCTTAAATTTTAGAATTTTAAAAATGTCTTCATCTAACTCACTTTTGACGATGTGTTAAGAAATTTAACGCATCTATGACGACATGTTTGTAAAACACATATCGAAAGATGCGTTAAACTTTCTAACACATCGTCAAAGATGAGTTAGGTATCCATATACATGGTCAACGGCGTGCTAGCATCTAAAACACATAATTAAAGACATGTTAGCCTCTTGTTTGTTTTCCTTTTGATATTATATTAATATAACTAATTATAACAAATTCTACTTATATATGGTTTTCTTATAACTTTTAATATGTAAAGTGTTATATTATTTCGAATATACTGATGGGACATGCTTATTTTTATCTACGATCCGACATAAACTTACTTAAACCCGAGCCGTGTCAAATTAATATTGAAATGTTCATAAAATTTGACCCCGCACGGTTTTAAATAAAATTTATGCCAACATAAAGATAAAAATAAGCATGTTTTATCGGTATATTCGAAATAATATAAGACTTTATATTTTTTTTCGAACGGTATAAAACTTTATATATTAAAAGTTATTAAAAAACAAATAAATATAAGCAGAATTAGTTATGTTAAAAACACATCGATAAAGATGAATTAGAATGAGACATTTTTTGGTATTCTAAAATTTAAAGGAAAAAAGTAGAATCTCTTTTAAAAGTAGGTCCATTGTAAAAGTTTTCTCATTTAGTAGTCACTTCATGTCACAATTAATAGACAATTTAGGTCCTTGAATAAGCGAATGTTAATTCACTTCATTCGGTAGGATGATGATGAACAACATAAAGATGCCATTATGTCAACTACTATTGGAGGCACACATTCAAGAAAGGTAATGTCACCTATTACACTCAATAAGGGACCGTGTATTTATCTCTCATCGCTCCGAAAACACAATTCAATGAACAAGAAAGGTTAGACACGAAACATGATGTTAGATGGGGACGAGCCGGTCACTGAAAGTACATATTTAAAAGTTTTTAGGTTGTATTTTTTAAATAGTTATGATGTATAGCTTACTTTTTCCCATTATATAGACGCGTGAATTAAATTGATGTTACAATATTGAGTACACATAAATTGCAACATATGGGATTATGATGTGTGTGACGATTCTACCCGCGTGTTTTGAGCAACTTTTAGTCTTTAAGTTCCATAAGACACATCAAACATTGCTCGACTATCTCTTAAAAACCTATCCTACAAGTTGTGACTTTGATATGGTGAGTGTATTCTTTAAGTAAGTTCTGTATAAAACAAATAATACACATTATTTAATTCATTATACTTATACAGCTACTAATTTCGATATATGTCAATCGAAAACATTGACTCGTCTTTTTTCATAGCAAAAAGACATTAACTACAAGAAGATAACATTTTGGTGAGCCAAAAGTGTCAAACTTATAAGACCACGTGTAGTCAAAACTCTGCATATATGGGCGTTTTACGTCATGTAATGTCCAGTTAGTTTTTAAGAGTTTTGCAAAATAGTGGTGTAGTCAAAACTCTACCCAAACATATTTATTGTATAATTTAGTGCGGAAAATGATCTCAAACAAAAACTTGTGTGTGTGTGTGTATTTCGACACATTTTATGAATTACACTTACAACATTAACTATCTAAGTATAAACGATAAATCTCGAAAAACTTTATATGTCTGTACAATGTACTATAATAACTTAAAAGACATTCCATAATAATGTTGTTTAGACTTGAAAACTTTTGTGTTTGTTCGTCCGGAGAACTAGATTTTCTACCATGTGGTTCCTCATTTAGTAACTCACTAAGGTAATACAACATTAAGACTAATATTAGTATTATTAGTTTAACAACATAAAAGCAACTCAAATATCATAGTTGTGATATAAATGCTAGACTTATCATTTGGGTCGTTAACTACAACATTAACAATCTTTCTTGATTATGTACATTCAGAACTTGCAACGGATCATCCTTTACTGGGTCATTTGCCTATTAGCACACACATACAACACATTAGCTTAGGCTAAGTAAGTTACCCATTTACACTAAAATAATCAAAACCCGAAACAAATCCTGGAAACCCACCAACCGGCGTATTAGCTTGCGTAGGGCAACACGGGTCGGCGTAGAGTACGCCACAACAAGGGTACAACACGTTGACTTCAACGCAAATACGAAATACAACAAATTCCATTCACTTTAACTTGTCAACCCGCCCGTTCGATCTCGAGCCTTCCGTACTCTCATCTAATAAACATGATGGCAACACGTCAAGTAAAACCCATAACGTGAATCAAAATCTTAACTTGTTTCATAACCCAAAATCCTTACAGACACAACTCAATAATTCAAACTCGCCCAAACAGGTCAACATAGCTATAATGACACTACTTGTATTACTAATACTAATTAATGGGTAAAATCCCATTGAACCTCACAACTGCCCTTATACCCCAAAATCCACCTAGGGATGTCAAAAACACCCGAGCTCTAGGGATGGCAACGGGCCGGGTTGGGTCGGGTATTGTCGTATTGGTAATCTCATGCCCATAACCCGTTTGTAAAACCGCGTTCCATACCCGGCCCATTACCTGTTGTGTATTTGTTGGGTAATTACTCGTCGGGTATCGGGCATACCCGTGGGTATCAGGTATACCCGTTGGGACTTTCAAGTACATTTTCAATCTTTATAATTATTTTATACATTTTATTCATACAACAGTTATTACAAATTTATATATAAAGCACTCAATATATAAATAGCGTGACGATAAATAAATAATATCATTATAATTTTTATATATATGCTTCACAACTTATGAAATACAAAGAATTTCTCGGGTATATGATTCAGGTATATGGTTCGGGTAAACGGGTATGTATTTTCGGGTAATCGGGCCAGGTATCATCCAATCCCATACCCGACCCATACCCGTCGGGTTTCGGGTGTACTCGTCGAGCTCGGTAGGGGTGGCAATCTTGACCCAACCTCTTTCAAATGAGTCACTTTGAGTTGTTTTAAAAATTAAATGGGTTAGTTTGGGTAAAAGATTTTAACTAAATGGGTCAAAATGAGTAATTTGAAATTCTATCCTTTTTATTTTCGGGTCAAAATGAGTCGACAAGTTCAAAAAAATGGGTTGGGTTAGTGTCTTAAGGAAATGAGACATGTTTCGGATCGGAACGGGTTTTCGTACAACACAGGTTTCGATGCGAAACAGGTTTCAGATTGGAACGGGTTCGGTTCATGTATCAAGCCAACACGAGTTTTCACACGGGACGGGTTGAGTTTTGCTTTCTTTTGTTTCTTTTTGGTCGATTCCGGACTCGTTTTTGTCCGTTTTTACAGTTTCGTTTTTTTTGTTTGAATTCTTTTAGTTTCACTTTAATTGATTTTTTCGATTTCGATTGATGTGGTTCGGTTTTGGCTTTTTTGTTTCATTTTCGTCTATTTTTTCAGTTTAGCTTTGATTTTCGGTGGGTTTTTTTAATTATTTTTTATGGAACGAGGACAATGTAGGAAACATTTTAGTGTTTTTACTTTTTTTGTTTATGATTTATATTTTGAGTTTTTACTTTTTTTACTTATTTTTTTTGGTCGATTCCCTACCATAGCTTTGCTATTGGTGGGATATACTGAGTACGTTGATGATGATGATGATTTATATTTTGAGTTATAACTTTTCATTATTATTTTTGAATATTTATTTGAGGGTTTTTGATCTTAATAGAAAACCCCTAAAAAATCAAAGAAAAATAATAATAAATTTATAATTAAAATATAAATAAAAAACAAAAATGTTTTCGCCGTTATTCTCGTTCACAAAAAAAAATAAAACCTCAAAACCCGGTCCGATCCGAACCTATTCCGACCCAAACCAAAACATCTCTTTTTTTAATTGACATGTTCTGACCCAAACTCATTCTGACCTAAACTCGTTTTAACCCATGACTCGTTTCAACCCATGATTCATTCGACCCAACCCAACCCATTTGCCACCTGTAATATATATATATATATATATATATATATAAGACCACTGCACCCTTAAATCAAAAACCCATCGTTTGCTGATTGGACGTCAAATGACACAAATCGCTCCATTTTGTAGCCCCCCTACTACACGTAGCTTTAAGGGTTAAAATGATATGGCAATATAAGATTTGACGGTTCAGGAGTAGTACCCATAAGTGCCTATTCCACTCTAATATATTATTAGAATTACCAAACTAAAATTAATAATTTATCAAGAAACCGTTTAATGTATGCATATAGTGTGAGGTACACTTACCTTTGCCAATAAGAGCTATGTTTCTTTTGTAACCAATTTGATCCATTTACTTCAAAGCTTTAACATACCTACGTGTTTGAAAGTCAACATACCACATACTTTTTTTTAATATCCTTTCAATTCAAACATTGATATTCTTCCATAATAATTTCAAATACAAAATTCAACATGAGTCACTATGCACAATTCAACGTGTTGATAGTACAATAATTGCACACCCCTCTAATGCGAAAATTTTAAACACATTTACCACATTTTAATAACTGTTATTAACCCATTAAAAATCAATATTTATTGGCTCGATCAAATGGGTTCGAACACACATCTTCGTTTAGTTTATAACACTTCATACACACATTTTTTGACCCACATATTTATAGGCTCGATCAAATGGGTTCAACATATTCAAAGATGAGACGTAGTAGACTCGAAGAGTTTTCCAACCTAGAAAGAATCACCTTAATCGGGTCAACGGTTGATTTTATATGGATTTTATAAAAACATATCAGCAGCATATATATTTCCAATCAGCTTGCTGCACTTTCTGTGTTGCTGTAATGTAATAATCAACATTTTTGACCAACTTAAAATTCGAAGTAGTTTCAAATGTTCAAAGATAAAACGTACTAGACTCGAAGAGCTTTTCAATTGTATAAGATACACCTTAAACGGAGCTACGGTTGATTTTATACAACATTTATAAAACAAATTAGCAATACTTTTAGTGCCAATCAGCTCTTTTATTTTCTTTTTTGTTGAAGCATTTTCACAAACACGTTAGTTTTCAAGAACGAATTGATAACGGAAACACAAACGAGTACACAATATTTAGGGTAAACTCACGTATTATTATAATCAAGAAACTAGCACAAAACTCAATTACAATAATCCCTCTCACTTATATAATAGCTCTAACACGGCTATGTATTTATAGGGATACCCTAACTTGGTTAACAAGTAGTTACCAAATATAATGTTGGAAGTTTTAAGTAAAGTGTGTGAATGAAGTCTTAATAAGGAAGTGGTAAAATTCGTGCATGCCCCCGCGTCCCGCGGACACAAATGCAGCTCCAAAAACCCGAGCCCGCGTGAAACAATTTTGGAATTCGGTTTTGGAATTCGGTTTTGAAATTCAAAATATGTTGGCCTGGTCAAGATAATTAATAATCATTATGATAATGATTATTATTTTTGGTTTTCAATTATGCACTAATGACCATTATTTATTTGAATATTATTATTCTTTAATGGTCATCAATTATAATTGATTATGTTAATGGCCATTATTTGAATATTATTATTCTTTAATTGTCATCAATTGGAAATTGATGATGGTTATGATTCCTTGGTTATAAAACCATGATGAGTGCATCATTTTGAGAACACCGAAAATACACCAACATACACACTTCTTCTTCCTCTTTGCTACAACAACATTGTTACGGTTTTCGTTTTGGGCAAGTGATCAAATCCGGCAGTACTACGCTTCTGCTTCGAACCGGAGTAACCTGGGAACAGACAACGAATCTGTTTAAGGGAATTGTGTCAAACACAAGCCCGGTTCACCGTTTCTTGATTATTTCTTTTCTTATTTTCGGATTCTATTATACAAGATTTCCAACAAACTTAAACAGATTACTTATTATTATTCTTGTATTTCGTTTCAGAATGGAATCCCAACCCATGAGCGCTGCTGTTTCTGCCATCGTGACTACCGCTGTTGCTGTCACAACCGGTTTGGTTGCTCCGCTGCCGAGTGCAATCACGTCTCATGCTGAGAAACCGGAGAAGTTCACCGGTGTGAATTTCAAACAGTGGCAACAAAAGATGTTCTTTTATTTGACCACTTTGAACCTCGCGAGGTTCTTTACTGAAACTGTTCCTCATGTTGATGAAGGGGCAACGGATGCGCTGTCGGTGAGCGCGGTTCAGGCTTGGAATCATTCGGATTTCTTGTGCCAGAACTATGTCTTGAATGGCATGGTTGATGCACTTTATAATGTGTATTGTAAGGCCAAGACTGCCAAAGAATTATGGGAGTCATTGGACCGTAAATACAAAACCGAAGATGTTGGTACTAAGAAATTCGTGGTGGCTAAATTCTTGGACTTTAAAATGATAGACTCAAAAACTGTTATGAGTCAAGTCCAAGATTTGCAAGTTATTCTTCATGATATTCATGCGGAAGGGATATCACTTAGTGAGACATTCCAAGTTGCTTGTATCATCGAAAAGCTACCACCAAGTTGGGTCGATTTCAAGAACTATCTCAAGCATAAGCGAAAGGAGATAACCAATGAAGATCTTGTTGTTCGTCTTCGATTGAAGAAGACAATAAAATTGCTCTAAAAAGAATTGACGGTCCCGGAACAACAAAGGCCAATGTTGTTGAACATGGCCAATCTTCAAAGGGTAAAAATGGTGGAAAGAAAATCATGGGAAAGGCTTCAACCTTGGTCCGAAGGGGGGAGTTGGGAAGAAAAAGAAGTTCCAAGGAACTTGTTACAACTGTGGAAAGCAAGGCCATAGGGCCAATGAATGCAAGTTTCCAAAGAAAGAAAATGCTCGACAAGTTAACATGGTTCGTGAGGTTGAGAACCTTGTTGCGGTGATCACGGACCTTTCGATTATGGTCACCGAAGTTAACTTGGTTGGACAAAATAACAAAGATTGGTGGGTCGATACGGGGGCTACCCGTCATGTGTGCTTTGACAAAAGTCTCTTTAGCACTTTCAAAGAGGTGACTAATGGATAAAAAGTGTTTATGGGAAACTCCGCTACGGCCGAAGTCAAAGGTGAGGGGAATGTGGTTTTGAAGATGACTTCGGGAAAGGAACTTACTTTGTCAAATGTGTTGTATGTTCCCGAAATTCGTAAGAATCTTGTGTCAGGGTGGCAGTTGAACAAGTTTGGGTTCACAATGGTGATTGAGTGTGATAAGGTCGTGTTGACCAAAAATGGTGTGTATGTTGGTAAGGGCTATGCCTTTAATGGTATGTTCAAGTTGAATGTAACAGTGTTTAACAATATGAATGAGAATGCTACTAGTTCTGCTTATATGCTTGAGTCTTCTAATGTTTGGCATGGTAGACTAGGTCATGTTAATTTTAATTCCATTCGACGTTTGATTAAACTTAAATGCATACCAACATTCGATATCGACTCAAATAATAAATGTGAAACTTGCGTCGAAGCAAAACAAACGAGATCGTCTTTTAAAAAGATTGAACGATTTACCGAACCCCTCGAGATGATTCACACCGATGTGTGTAATCTAAAAGCAATTCCCACTCGTGGTGGGAACAAGTACTTCATAACGTTCATTGATGATAGTACAAGATATTGCTATGATTACTTACTTAAGAGTAAGGACGAGGCTATTGATAAGTTTATCTTATTTAAAGCCGAAGTTGAGAATCAACTAAATCGAAAAATTAAAAGAGTAAGGAGTGACCGAGGAGGTGAATATGTTTCACCTTTTATTGACTTGTGTGAAAAAGAAGGAATCATACATGAAGTCACGCCTCCTTACTCCCCTCAATCAAATGGCATAGCGGAACGTAAGAACCGAACCTTGAAAGAAATGATGAATGCCATGATGATAAGTTCTGGGGTAAGCCCGGACATGTGGGGAGAAGCAATCTTATCGGCTAATTATGTCTTAAACATGATACCGAATAAGAAGAAAGATTGAACTCCATATGAGTTATGGACAAGAATTAAACCACCATATAAATACTGCAAGTGTGGGGGTGCCTAGCCAAGGTAGTGGTGACTCCACCAAAACGCCTACTAATAGGACCCAAACCGTGGATTGTGTATTTATAGGATATACCCTTCCCGGTGGTGCATATCGATTTCTTGTGCATGATTCCAAGAATCCCGAAATAAACAATGGCACTATAATAGAATCAAAGGATGCATCATGGTTTGAATATAAGTTCCCATGTTTGGATAAAGGAAAACCGAGCTATTCTAGACCGGTTGAGGAAAGTATTCAAAACGAAAGTACTGGAGATGAACCTTGGGAACAATCTGGGATAGAGGAGGTTGAAATCTTTTAAAAGTAAACGACAAAGGACTGAAAAATCCTTTGGCCCTGATTTCCTTACTTACATGGTAGAAGAGGAACCTCAAACATATCAACAAGCGGTGAATTCCGCTGAAGGACCTCAGTGGAGGGAGGCCATCAAATGTGAGATAGATTCTATCTTACAAAATCATACTTGGGAACTAGTGGATCTTCCTCAAGGGTGTAAACCACTAGGATATCGATGGATCTTCAAGAAGAAGATGAAACCTGATGGCACCATCGATAAGTATAAGGCAAGGTTGGTGATCAATGGATATAAACAATGAGAAGGTTTAGATTACTTTGATACATATTCGCCGGTTACGCGAATAACCTCTATAAGGTTGGTGTTTGCCATTGCCGCGCATTAGAAACTTGGAAGTTCACCAAATGGATGTAAAAACAGCTTTCTTGAATGGAAATCTAGAGGAAGAGATTTACATGGAACAACCCGAAGGCTTCATAGCCGTTGGGCAAGAAAAGAAAGTATATAAACTTGTGAAATCCTTGTATGGATTGAAACAAGCTCCTAAACAATGGCACCAAAAGTTTGATCATGTCATGCTTGATGTTGGGTTTAAAATCAATGAATGTGACAAATGTGTGTACGTGAAGGACACATCCGATGGATATGTCATTTGAGTTTATACGTAGATGATATGCTCATTGCTGGAAGTGATGACAAAATCATAACGTCCACTACGAACATGTTAAAAGCAAGATTTGACATGAAGGACATGGGTTTGGCGGATATGATTTTGGGAGTTAAAATCACACGAACCCAAAATGGACTTGTTTTAAGTCAATCCCATTACGTGAGCAAAATTCTTGAGAAGTTTAATGCGAATGACTCTAATGTAGCTAGAACTCCCATTGACACGAGTCAACATCTAGCTAAGAATAGAGGTGAACCCGTTAACCAGTTGGAATACTCAAGAATTATTGGCATCTTGATGTATCTTATGAGTTGCACTAGACCCGACTTAGCATATGCTGTGAGCAAGCTAAGTAGATACACAAGCAACCCAAGTTCAAGTAATTGGAACTATGTGATTCGGTTGCTTCGGTACCTAAGATACACTAGAGAATACGGGTTACATTGTAATAGATATCCTGAAGTTGTCGAAGGACATTGTGATGCAAATTGGATATCTGACACGAATGATTCCAGAGCAACAAGTGGGTATGTATTCACACTTGGAGGTGCTGCTATATCGTGGAAATCATCTAAACAAACGGTTATAGCTAGATCCACGATGGAATCAGAATTCATCGCCCTAGATAAAGCGGGCGAAGAGGTAGAATGGTTACGTCAATTTGTTGAAGATATACCAAGATGGCCTAAGCCGGCATCGGCCATCTGTATACATTGTGATACCAATCGGCAATTGGCAGAGCTCATAGAACAATGTATAATGGTAAGAATAGACATATTAGACGTAGACATAATACGGTACGACAACTAATATCTACTGGAATTATCACTATTGACTACGTGAAGTCAAAGGATAATATTGCGGATCCGCTAACAAAAGGCCTAAGTAGAGAGTTAGTTCAGAAGTCGTCCATGGGAATGGGACTGAAGCCCTTGAAAAATTAAAGTTCATGCGAAGGAAACCTAACTCAACAGACTGGAGATCCCAAGAATTGAGTTCAATAGGAAAACCTAATTGTATGAATTAGTGTGGTCACTGTGGTGGGGGGGGGGGGATAACCCTACAATTTTAAGAGGGAGATTACCACGTAGCAAGGTAACCGTCCTAGTCCATTCATAAAGTGACTAGTGTGAGGCTAAGCATATGGCTTTTAATTATTCGACCAAGGTAGTCATACATGGTGAATCACCTATGTGAGAGAGAAGTGGGGTCGCTTCGAAGGGTGTTATTGGGCACAACACTTAATAGCTCTTGCAGAATCAGGCGCATGTTCATGACCATAACGAACATAACTATGAGGACTTGACTTTGTCAGGGAAAGTCTTGTGTGAAGTGTATTGTCGTCTACACAAACGGCAGACGAGTTCAAAGACATCACTGTCTACTCAGAGCCAGTGGGCTAAGTATACTTCATAAGCAAAGGTTCAAAGGATAACACCTACCTATTGTATGCAAGATTCAACTGCTGAAATCTAATCGGAATAATGTTGTTTCGACCTCCATTCATGTGGGGGATTGTTGGAAGTTTTAAGTAAAGTGTGTGAATGAAGTCTTAATAAGGAATTGGTAAACGTCGTGCATGCCCGCGTGTTCCGCGGACACGAACGCAGCTCCAAAAACCCGAGCCCGCGTGAAACAATTTTGGAATTCAGTTTTGAAATTCAAAATATATTGGCCTGGTCAAGATAATTAATAATCATTATGATAATGATTATTATTTTTGGTTTTCAATTATGCACTAATGACCATTATTTATTTATATATTATTATTCTTTAATGGTCATCAATTAGAATTGATTATGTTAATGGCCATTATTTGAATATTATTATTCTTTAATTGTCATCAGTTGGAAATTGGTGATGGTTATGATTCCTTGGTTATAAAACCATGATGAGTGCATCATTTTGAGAACACCGAAAATACACCAACATACACACTTCTTCTTCTTCCTCTTTGCTACAACAACATTGTTACGGTTTTCGTTTCGGGCAAGTGATCAAGTCCGGCAGTACTACGCTTCTGCTTCGAACCGGAGTACCCTGGGAACAGACCACGAATCTGTTTAAGGGAATTGTGTTAAACACAAGCCCGGTTCACCGTTTCTTGATTATTTCTTTTCTTATTTTCGGATTCTATTATACAAGATTTCCAACATATAAAAGCCCCAATTATAACCCCATAAACCCATTACATCACTAATGAATTCCATAGGCCCAATAGGTCCAACCGGTCACCTACACGTGACGGGCCAATATAATATGGAAATTACCAACAATCACCCCCTAATTTCTGACTCGAAACTAGGAGATCTTCAACACCGAGCAATCTTCTCATCTCGTCAAACTTGATTCTTGCAAGTGCTTTCGTAAGAATGTCACCTCGTTGTTCCTTGCCACTAATATGCTCCACCGCTAACTCCTTCCGCTCCACACATTCCCGTATATTGTGAAATCGGGACTTTATGTGCTTGCTCCGACTATGAAAAACGGGATTTTTAACCAAGGCAATTTCCGATGTGTTATCAATCTTTAACAACACTTCTCGAAATTTCCTTCCGATCAATTCCCGCCAACAATTCACCTAACCATACGGCTTGTCCCGCAGCTGAGCTCGCCGCCATGTATTCCGCCTCGCATGATGAAAGCGCTACGGTGCATTGCTTCTGTGAGCACCAAGAAATCGGGGCTCCCCCATAATAGAACACATGACCGGTAGTGCTTCTTCCATCATCTTCATCAATGTTATGGCTACTATCACTATACCCGATCAACTCCTTTGATCCACCTCGTTTATACCTGATCCCCCATCCAACAGTTCCTTGAATAAACTGAAGAATTTGTTTAATTACTGCCAAGTGAGACTTCTTTGGAGTTTGCATATATCTACTAACCATGCCAACCGAAAACGCCAAATCAGGTCGAGTGTTTAACAAGTAACGAAGACACCCAACCAACTTTCGGTACTCCATTGCATCTGCATCAACATCATCCTCGGATTTAGACAATTTCACATTAGGATCCATGGGTACACTTTTAGGATAACAATCCTCCATCCCAGCTTCTTTCAATAACCTTCTAGCATAAGCACTTTGATGGATTTGAATCTCATTCTCCGACTATGAGACTTCGATTCCAAGATAGTAAGTGAGCATTCCCAAATCAGACATTTCAAACTTCTTGAACATCGCAAGTTTGAATTGATTAATGTGATCGTTGTTCGAACCCGTAACAACCAAATCATCGACATACACGCTGACAATAATAATATCGGTTCCAATCAATCTCCGATAAACTGCTTGTTCATTCGAACACCTCACAAATTTCAAACCCGTGAGAATACCTTCAAGCTTGGTATTCCACGCCCGAGGTGCTTGCCTCAAACCGTATAAAAGCCTTGGTTAGCTTGTAGACCTTGTTTTCCTCCCCGGGTTTAATAAACTCATCTGGTTGAGAAACAAAGACCTCTTCTTGTAGCTCCCCATGTAAAAATGCCGACTTTACATCCAAATGATGTAATTGCCATCCTTCAGTAGCTGCAATGGCAATGAGCATATGTACGGTTTCAAGTCTCGCCACTGGAGCAAAGACCGCGTCAAAATCTACTCCGAGTTGTTGCACGTAACCCCTTGCCACGAGTCTTGCTTTATATTTAGTAATCGAACCATCTGCATTTCTTTTCACCTTGAAAACCCACTTCAATCCGATAGCTTTAGCCCCTCTCGGTAACTCGGTCAACTTCCATATGTCGTTTCGTTTAATGGATTCGAGTTCCGTTTGCATAGCCTTTATCCACTCCGGTTTGGATTTTGCTTCACCAAAATTCCTCGGTTCACCTTCTTCTAACAAAAGAAGTTCAATGTCCTCCACTTCCGAACATAGGACATAATCATTGAACTTAACCGATGCGATCAGAACACGTGTAGATCTTCTTAGGTTACTTTCTGGTTCATTTAGTGCTGCTTTCGCTAAACCATTTGCTGTTGGTGTCGCTAAACTGGATGCTGAGTTATTGGAATTAGCGACCAGTGTCAGAATCTGTCGCTAAAGGTGCTGATGGGCTGTCTGAATTAGCGACAGAAGCTGTCGCTGATGCTGTTGCTGAATTTGGTGACAAAGCTGAATTTTCGTCGCTAATGTTGTTGTTTCCCATAGGCTCGGTTACAACTTTCCCAACTCCAGTATCAATAAACCCGTTCCAGTCAACCAAAAATAAACCCGGTGCAAGCTCCGTTTCTTCATTGTTTCGCATCGAATTAGACCAAACCAGTGTCTTCTTCTCATCAAAAACCACATCACGAGCTATCACAACTTTCTGGGTCTTCGGATCGAACAACCGGTAAGCTTTGGACCCGGTCTCTACTCCGATATGCACTAAAATCCTCGAACGGTCATCGAGCTTTTTCAAGTGAGTGCCCACTATCTTTGCATACGCCACACAACCAAATACTTTTAGATGAGCAATATTCAGTTTCTTTTCTTTTAACATCTCGTATGGCGTCTTCTCCTTTAAGGCACGAGTAGGAATCCGATTCTCAATGTACGTTGCATGTCGGATTGCCTCACCCCATAAGTAATTCGGAACACCCATTGCGTTTAACATACTCCGTGTCATCTCCAATAAGGTTCGGTTCTGTCTTTCAACCACCCTGTTTTGTTGAGGTGTGTATGGTGCCGATAGATGTCTTTGAATGCCTTCCATGTCAGAAGATAGGTTGAACTCATGTGAGGTAAACTCACCACCTCGGTTGGTACGAAGAGTCTTGATCTTTTTCCCAACATAACTTTCAACCAATTCCTTAAACTTCTTGAAAGTTTCAAACGCCTCATCTTTAGCCTTCTACAAATACGTCCAAACAAATCGTGAGTAATCATCGATTAAAACAAAAATGTACCTGTTACCCGCTATTGTTGGAGGGGTAATCGGTCCACACAAATCACCGTGCACAAGTTCTAAGGCTCGAGTCACCCTAAACGCCACTGAATTAGGAAAGGATTGCCTCGTTTGCTTCCCGACCAAACAAGATTCACATAACTTGGTTTCATGGGTAACGCCACGCATTCCTTCAACCATCTCCCTCCTAGTCATTAGCTTTATTGACTCAAAGTTCAAGTGACCAAGCCTAGCATGCCACAACCAACTTGTTTCTTCAATTCGGCTAAGTAAACTAACCGGTTTACCAATCTTTAATTGTATCCGGTGTAGCCAATTAGGGGAACGAGTCACCTTCATCAATAACCTACCTTGCCCATCATGCATTGTAAGGTAGTTATCTTTTATATGAATATCACACCCGTGTTCCGAGGCTTGACCGAGAGTAATAATATTGCTTCGAAGACTCGGTATAAAATAAACATCCGTAAGCAAACGATGTTCACCACTTTTAGCCTCAAATAAATTTGAACCCTTACCGCTTATATCAACATAAGAGTCATCCCCAAACTTAACCTTTCCCATGACACGATTGTTAAGTTCATAAAAGAAAGACTTGTTACCCGTCATATATTTACTCGCGCCGTTATCCAAGTACCATTCATCACCATCTTTAGTCTCGTAGTTTCCGAGTATAACCTTCTTTTCATTCAAGAACACCGTTTCTTGAACACACTTCATCATAAACAAAATAGGATCCCTTGTCTCAGATGCTTCATCTAGCTTTGCTTTGCCTTTAACTTTCTGTTTTCGGTTGGGACACTTATGGACAAAGTGTCCAAACTCATCACATCGATAACATTGAACCTTTGAGAGGTCCCGGGTTTTGCCTGTAACATCGTGAAAATTTCGAGTTCAAAGTATCAACTTTCCAAAGTCTAGGGACTAAAAATTCCAAATTCCAAACTTGAGGGTTAAAAATAAAAATTATGTTTTCTTGACCCATCGCGCTACGCGATGGATCAAAAGAGACTCCCATCGCGTACCGCGATGCGGTGTTTGACAGAGTGTGACACGTGTCACCACGTGGCAACACTGCTGCCACGTGTCGCCACGTGGAGCGGCGCCTGCCACGTGTCAACACGTGGCAGGTCTAGTGGGTGACTGGCCAGGCCTACATCGCGGTACGCGACGAGCCAGCCAAAGGAACCATCGCAGTACGCGATGGGATCCAAAATTTCCCTATAAATAGAAGGCTACGAGTTCAGTCCAAGCCACACCAAATTACACACACTTAACTCTCTCTCTAGCTTCTCTCTAAAACCCGACAATCATATTAACGATCTGCCTCGATAAGCGTGCCCCGATTCCTCGTTTGAGTACTACGTTTCCTAGAAGTTCTTGCCACCCTCCACCCACACTCAATCAAGAAGGTGTTATTATAATGGCAAGGAGTCTCGAAAGTCGTATCACCAAGTGTTGAAGATTTGGCGTTCCTTGATTTGTGTGTCGAGAAAAGTAAAGCGGCGTCAGAGTGCTGCTCAAGTCCCTAGGATTTCTATACGCCACTAAGGTTAGGCGTAATAATAAATTCAATATAATTCAATATTATATTAAAGGCTTAAGCCTTAAGTCGAGGTTATACTCGATAGCTCGATAAAAGAAAAGAAAATATAACAAAGAAATAAATAAAAGAATGAATATTGAATATTGTGATTACATATATATGTGTGTAAGTATATATGTATATATTCTTTGTTATGAAAATATTATTTAATGAATAAAGAGTATTCTTAAATAATAAAAGAAAATGATTACGTTTCTTAGAGAAGAAGAAACGTCGGGTTTTTATTATAAACTAAAGGTTTATAATTTACTTTTAAACTAAAGGTTTTCAAGTAAAAGAAAATGAACTAAAGGTTCATCGAGGATTGAGTTAAGACTAAAGGTCTTAAGCCGGATCGTGTATCCGACTAACAAATATTTATACTCGTACTATAGGTGCGAGATAAAGAAGGGAAAGACCCTTGGACGGTGAGTGAAGCCGATCCTAAAGAGATAAGGTGAATACGCCCCCAAACTTTTAAACTTGGTTTCAAAATAAGTCAACTTGTTATATGAAAATTGTTTACAAGGAACTATGTGTTCCTAAAACCGTTATAGATAAGAGTACGAACCTAGCCCTCAGGCTGTGGTATACATATGTCTGGATCCTTACATAGGTGGTACTATGCGATGTATGGGCATGATCGCACCACCCTTGGTCATAGGACGCTCTCCTGCAGGGAGTACGACCGTTGTGTATATTTACGGGTACTTAACTAAGTCGAACGCTGCGGTGTTTGCTGAGGTAACCTAGAGTAGAGGCTCGATTTATAATGTGTTATTTAACTTTGTTATTCCTAAGCCACGTTGGGCCGAGGCAGGCGTAGTCTCGAAGGGTAATAAAGTAAAAGATCTTATTTTTGCGTCAGCGTGTTCACCAGCATTCGTTGCTGACGTATTTTCTTACATTTTGCAGGTGAACAAGTTTAGCACTTGGAATGTCGAAGTGCTATTGATATATCCGATGGCTCAGATTTCTTTTGTAACTTAATATATAAACATGGTGGTTTGTAATTATAAACACATAAATATTTTGTAACTTAAACGGGTGTTTTATAATCCCGTCTTTTGAATGTATATATAAATATTATACTTTTGATCCATAAAGTTTTATAGGTCTTCCGTAAATTAACGCAACTCTGATTTATTTACAATTATGGTACCAACTGTTGAGTCACGCTCCTAGGCCTTAGACGGGGGTGTGACAGGTTGGTATCAGAGCCATCGATCTTAGCGAATTGGGTATCATAAAACAATACCCAAGCTTCGATCCAAGTTTAGGAAATAATTGTTTATGTGTTTTAGGGATAAGATAGGCTGGTAACCTTTCTTTCCCACTCTACATTCTAAACCACCCAGAAAATTAGATGTCATTCAAAGCTCATATGGAGAATTATGTGCGCAAGGCAAAGGAGGCCGGAATTGCCGAACCTTACCCCGAGGACAACATGAGCGATGTGGAACGAGACTTGTCCAAACCTGTGTACTACCTCGGAAGTAGACACTACCCAAAAGATGTTCCCGATAGTCCACCGAAACCAAGGATTGAACCACCAAGACGCTCAAGCTATCATCCACCAACAATACCGATGTACCAACCCTCTGAAGTACCGACGTATCAACCAACGGAGATCCCAACTTATCAACCCTCATATATACCACAAAGCTACCCAACTGGATACCTACCAAATCCTCACCCGTCCTATGTCTTCCTTTCCAACATACCTATCAAGGAGGAACCAAGATCCCCATCTTCCTACTGGATGAAATGTCACTCTGATCCATGCCGATGGTATATCGGAAGCTCCACTTTTAATGAAGTTAACTCTTGACCAAACAATAATGAAGGGCCATCCCGAAAACCAAAGATGAGGGTAATGATGCCTTCTGAAAGTTTCCTGATGTCTCCAATAAACATTGAGACCACACAACTCATGAAGGAAGATGAACCGGAAGAACAAAAAGAACCCGAGGAAGAGGAGGACCCCGATGAAGAGGAGGATCCTGAAGAAGAGAAAGACCCTGAGGAAGAAATTGAGGAAGAACCGGAAGAAGAGCATCCTGAAAATCCCAAAGAGATGTCAAGCCCAATGGAAGGATCACTCACTTCCCAAAATACAAGCTATGGTTCTATGGATCCGTATGTCCAATACCTTGAGAAACTCAGGATTCAAACTTCATCAAGCTTCCCACCATTTCAAGGAGAAGTTCCATTAATCCAGGAGCAAGCCGATGAGATCCGAGAGCAGAATCAAGTTGCCAAGACCTACCTCTACCTTTCATCTGACATGGACTACGTTCCATATCCAGAACCGAGGAATCACTACGAGATGGTGACACTGGGTTACCGTGACCCACCTCCACAGTATGGATATCCCAATGTAGTCCCGCACTCGTATGAAGAGCATTTAGATCGTGCTTTACGCGAAACTGACGATTGTTAGAAAAAGGTAGACGAGGAAGAAAAGAAAAAGAAGAAAGTTGGAGAAACTCTCCTTCGTAAGTGTAACAAACTAACGAAGGTTGTGAAGAAATTCTTGAAGTACTGAAGATGATGGAGTACGATGAGAAGTTATGTGTGTAAATAGTCCTGTATGTAATGTGTTTAAATAAAGAACGTTTGAAACATTCTCATGTAATAATAGGACAAGATATATATATATATATATATGTCGTTGGAACGATATATATATATATATATATATATATATATATATATATATATATATATATATGTATATGTAATATGAAATATATCCTTGAGATATAAACGTATAATAAATAAAATGTGTGTTTAATATAAGAAATTTGTTAAATTTCAGTTAAAAGACATATTGAAAGAAAATGTCTGAACAAAGTAACAATAATGAAAATGCTCGAAAAGAAAAAGAAATGAAAGATAAGGGGAAAGGCCCCGAGAACGAGCGAGAGGAAGAAATTCCCGAAAAATATATGAACAACATTCAAAAGATTATTAGGAAAGCTATTAGGGAAGAATCCGAGTTTAGATCTCAATCTAGACATTCCCGAACTGTTAACCCTTTCGTTCATCCCTCGAAATCCGTGAAATCTCGTCCGAAACCCTCTCATGAAGAAGAAAGTTTTCATGAGTCTAACGCTGGTGATGGAGTTAGACGATAATTTAAGAAACTCAAAGTTAGTGGGTGTACTTTTAAGGACTTCAAGTACTATGGACCAAAAGAGTTCCATGGTGACAAAGGAGCCATCACAACCGTGAGGTGGCTCGAAGAGATGGAGACTATTGTTATAACAAGTAAGTGTTCTGAGGAGGAGAAAATCCAGTACTCTGCCCTGATGTTTAAGGGAGAGGCGCATGAGTGGTGGAATGCGTTATTGATGAGTAAAGGAAGAGATGTGATGTACGGCCTGACGTGGGAAGAGTTTAAGGCCATGGTGATGGGAAAGTTCTGTCCCATGCATGAAACCGACCAAATCCAAACGAAATTCCTTAATCATAAGGTCGTAGGGACGAACCTCCGAGAGTACAATACTAAATTCCTTGAGTATTGTCGCCTTGTTCCCCAGATGGTTAACCCTGAGTCCAGCAAAGTCACAAGATATATATGGGGATTTCCGCGGGAAATCCGCGACATGGTAAGGTCTCACCTACCTCAAACCGCTGACTCTGCTATGGAGTTATCCGGTTATCTGATGGGTGGCATGGTCCTCAATAGATCAGAGGACAAGAAGGTCGTACTAACGACTGCTCAAGGGAGGACAGGAGGAAGCTCCAACTTCAAAGGCAAAGGCGCTAACCAAAGTAGATTCAATTCGAATACTACTTTATGCAAGACATGTATGAGGTACCATAAGGGCCGATACAATTTCACCCCGTCTCCTAAAGTCTGTGCATCCTGTAATCGTACGGGACATGATGCTGCTAACTGTTGGAAGAAGAAGATGACTTGCTTCAACTGCAAGGAGATGGGCCGTTTAAGTTTCGAGTGCCCAAAGAACAAGCCTGCTGCTGGTGGTGCGGTGGAAGTGGCCAGAACAAAAAGGGAAACGCTCGAGTCTTCGTGCTCGACACAAAGAAAGCCGCTGATGTGCCGGAAACCATCACCGGTACGTTTCTAGTCAACGACACCTATGCTAGAGTTTTATTTGATTCGGGTGCTAATTTGTAACACCCCGACCGATGGCGGATTATACATCGGGGCGCCACATATTGTTTCATTACTAGTGACACTATTTGGTGTCAATATTTATTAATACACATTTATCGCGCACGCGCAACGCAATCACAAGATAACATAAATCAATATATTAAAATTCAAAATATTCAATTAACATAAACTTGTCTCGTTACATTTTAATCTAGGTCCAAAATAAAAGCAAACATCCTATGTGTCCTCAAGCTTCGAATGCAGCTACTGCGAACCTGAACATGTGTTAAAATAAAACGTCAACACTTGCGTGTCGGTGAGAAATCAAGTTTAATAGATAATAATAGATAACAATAATCACTGCGCGCAACACGTGTATGTCTGGTGTTTAACAAGGGTGTAATCAGATTGTGATCAAGCCTAAATAGATCATAGCTCATAGTTCAATCCGTGCTCCCAATTGAGCACAAAAACAAGAAATCATCTGTGCACGTGTAAACAAAAGAAAACCGTAAACGATAGGTCTCCCGTGTTCATCTAATGGATCCATGAAAACTTCGGAATAGGCCGAACAAAGCGGTTAATGATACACACATACAAATAAACAGCCAAGTAAACGTCCTCAACACATGGGATACTGCGCGACTAAAGTTCATAAACAAGTTTAAGACTCAAGTTTGTACGAACACATGAACATCCCAAAACATTAAAAATAAAAAGGGATTAGGTACGAGATTACTCACTTGATAAACGGTGCGATGAAAGATTCAACTCTTAAACAAGCAAAGTTAACCTATAATTAAGATTATTGGTTTAACGATTGGTTTTAAGTCTTGAATATATGTAACCATTATTAATATGTAAATCAAATTATTATATATTATATGTTACCGGAAATCTGGGCAGAAGAGAGGAGAAGACGGAGGCAGAGATAGGAGGCGGCTGAGGACAACGGCAGAGAGCAAAGAAAGATAATAAGTGTTTGTGTGTGTAGTGTTAAGAAAATAGCATTATTATTTATAGGGAAACCCTAGGGAACACAATCCCTAGAAAAGGGGAAAAGATCTCCAAAAAGTAAAAGATTCCAAAAGCAAAAGATAACAAAAGATATGGCAGCTGCAGGGGACAAGGGAAAAGCTGACAGGTAACAGTAAAAAGCATGGGAGGGTCAGATAAAGGTACTGGTCAATGCATGGAAAAGCAGATCTCAAAAGATAATGTCAGTCACTTTTTCTGTCAACCAATGGGGTTGGTGCGCATGCTGCGCCGAAAGTGGCTTTTCAGACATAAGATAGGTCAGGTCAACAGCACAGAAGATAAGACATCACAAAAGTAAACGGCTGGATTAAACAGAAGAAAGACTCAAAGGGGTTAGCGCGAGAAGGCTCGAGCGCGAAGGCAGACACAGAAGGTCAAGAGTGCGCGAGCGCGAAGGCAGACAGAACCAACCTTAGCGCGCCGCGGGAAGAACTACAATTCTAAGCGCGCCGCGGGAAGAACTTCAATTCTAAGCGCGTCGCGGGAAGAACTATAATCCTTAGCGCGCTGCGGGGACAGTTCGCCTCGCGTATCGCAGCAACAGACGGTCTTCACGCAGGCTTCCTTGTAAGGAGTCTGGCGCGTGGAGCTGCGCAGACATTCTTAGGCGGGAAGAAACAAAGGACAAAGAGTTAAGAGAAAAAGAGGGGTTCAAGGCTTAAGGGTTAAGCAGAGGGGCGGGACGGCGACAAGAGAGACAAGGAGGCGGGAAGGAAGGAAATTATTATTAGTAATATATATTTTAAATGTCAAGTTTTAAAAGAAAAATAATTAAATTTTAAATCATAAAAAGAATCGGATCAGAAAACGGGTACCTGGGTCGGGTCGGATGGGGCAGATGTCACAGTCTCCCCTACTTTAAGAAATTTCGTCCCGAAATTTATCTCGAAGTAGGCTGCGCAGAGAACAGGTGCGGGTACTTGATCTTCATTTGATCTTCCCTTTCCCATGTAAACTCGGCTCCGCGCTTGGACTCCCAGCGAACTTTCACGATAGGGATGCGACTGCGCTTGGTTTGCTTTACCTCGCGATCCAAAATCTCAACAGGCTTCTCAACGAAATGCATGGATTCATCAACTTGAACTTCATCAAGTGGTATGTGAAGGTTCTCGTCAGCTAAACATTTCTTGAGATTGGATACATGGAACGTTGGATGCACATTGCTGAGCGCGGGCGGCAGGTCAAGTTTGTAGGCAACTTTTCCTACGCGCGCGAGAATCTTGAACGGACCAACATAACGAGGTGCAAGCTTACCTTTCTTCCCAAAGCGGACAACACCCTTCCAGGGCGACACTTTGAGGAGAACAAGATCACCAACTTGAAATTCGAGAGGCTTCCGCCTGCGATCTGCGTAAATCTTCTGTCGGCTTCTGGCAGTCAGCAGATGATCATGGATCTTGGCGATTTTATCGGTTGTCTCTTGAACTAGTTCGGGTCCTGTGATTTGTACTTCACCCACTTTGCTCCAACAAATCGGTGAGCGGCACTTTCGACCGTAAAGTGCTTCAAATGGGGCCATACCGATGCTGGAATGATAGCTGTTATTATAAGAGAACTCGATCAGAGGTAGGTGTAAATCCCAATTACCTCCAAAATCAAGAACACAAGATCGAAGCATATCCTCAAGGGTTTGGATGGTTCGCTCAGACTGTCCGTCAGTCTGAGGATGATATGCAGTACTCATGTCCAAGCGAGTTCCTAACGCAGATTGGAGAGATTTCCAAAAGCGAGATATAAAACGGCCATCGCGATCGGATATGACGCTCAAAGGAGTGCCATGACGGCAGACAATCTCCTTGACATAAAGCTGCGCAAGTTGTTCAACACGGTAGGTCTCACGAATGGGCAGAAAGTGAGCAGACTTAGTCAATCGATCCACTATTACCCAAATGCTATCATGTTTGCTTGCGGTCAAAGGTAACTTGGTGATAAAGTCCATCGCTATACCTTCCCATTTCCACGTAGGAATTTCTGGTTGTTCGAGCAAACCAGATGGGCGTTGATGTTCAGCTTTTACCTTAGAACAAGTCAGGCATTTAGCTACGAACACATCAATATCCTTTTTCATGCCGGGCCACCAATAAGTAATGCGCAAATCCTTGTACATCTTATCAGCGCCAGGATGTATGGAATACCGAGTTTTGTGCGCTTCACTCAGTAGGACAGCACGAAGATTCTCATCACAAGGAATCCAGATACGATTGAGATAGCAGAGAATTCCACTCAGATTAGGGACAAAATGCGCTTCCGCGCCACACGCTAACTCGGCGCGAAGGTTGCCATTGCTGATGGATGCGCGCTGCGCGTCACGAATGCGCGATTCAAGGTTGCTTTGGATCGGCGCGAAGTGAAGCTGCGTGCGCGGCAAGATACAGTTAAGCTGGCTGGGTTTGCGGCTGAGCGCATCAGCTACAACGTTAGCCTTCCCAGGGTGATATCGGATCTCACAATCGTAATCGCTGATGAGTTCGTTCCATCGGCGTTGTCTCATGTTAAGTTCCTTTTGATCAAAAATGTGCTGAAGGCTTTTATGGTCGGTGTAAAGGATACACTTAGTACCATAAAGGTAGTGTCTCCAGATCTTCAAGGCAAATACAACTGCACCAAGTTCGAGATCGTGAGTCGTATAATTCTTTTCGTGAATCTTAAGTTGCCTTGACGCATAAGCGATAACCTTGCCTCGTTGCATAAGAACACAACCGAGACCTTGATTGGAGGCATCGCAGTACACGACAAAATCATCATTACCCTCAGGTAGCGCAAGAACAGGAGCTTCACACAACAATCGCTTGAGCGTTAGAGAGGCTTCTTCTTGCTTCAAGCCCCAAATATACGGTTTGCCTTTGTGCGTTAATGCTGTTAAAGGCAACGCGATCTTTGAGAAGTTTGAAATAAATCGCCGGTAGTAACCAGCTAAGCCCAAAAAGGAACGGATTTCGGTAGGAGTGGATGGCGTAATCCAGTTCTTGATTGCTTCAATCTTGGATGGGTCGACATGGATACCCATCTTGTTTACAACATGACCAAGAAACTGTACTTCATCCGACCAAAATTCACACTTGGAGAGCTTAGCATAGAGTTGCTCAGTTCGAAGCTTTTGCAACACCAACCGAAGATGTTGCTCATGCTCGGCCTTGGTCTTAGAATACACCAGAACATCATCGATAAACACGATCACAAATCGGTCCAAGAAAGGTCTACACACCCGATTCATTAGATCCATGAAAACGGCGGGTGCGTTGGTTAAAACGAAGGACATGACCAAGAATTCAAAATGGCCATAACGAGTTCGAAAAGCAGTCTTGGGAATATCCTCTTCGCGGATACGCAACTGGTGATAACCAGAACGGAGATCGATCTTGGAGAAACAAGAGGCACCTTGGAGTTGATCAAAGAGGTCGTCAATACGCGGTAAGGGATACCGGTTCTTAATGGTGAGCTTATTCAACTCGCGGTAATCGATACACATGCGAAACGTACCATCTTTCTTTTTAACGAACAACACCGGAGCACCCCAGGGCGAAGAGCTAGGGCGAATGAATCCTTTAGCGGTCAACTCTTGAAGTTGGCTTGCCAATTCTTGCATTTCAGCGGGTGCAAGACGATAAGGAGATTTGGCTACGGGGGAAGCACCAGGGACAAGATCAACACGAAACTCGATTTCACGAGCAGGAGGGATACCAGGAAGATCATCGGGAAAAACTTCAGGGAAGTCACGCACAATAGGGATTTCGCGAAGTTTCTTCTTTCCTTCATCGGGTTTGACCACGTGGGCTAAGAATGCGATACATTTCTTCCGCAAGAGTCTTCGGGTTTCAGCGCAAGACATAAGTTTAAGACCGTTAGACGGTTTCTCGCCGTAGATATGAAGATCACCATTTTCTCGAGGGATGCGAATCAACTTCTTGGCGCAAATAACTTCAGCGCGGTTTTGCGAGAGCCAATCCATACCAATAATAACATCAAAACTTCCTAGAGGCATGGGGATGAGGTCGATCAGAAAATCGTTTTCGTTAAGGTTAAGCGTGCAATCTTTAATCACGGAGTTTATTAAAATAGTTTCACCATTAGCCAATTCAACTGAAAAGTTTTCGCTTAAGTTTATGCGCGGTCGCGCAAGTTTCTGCTCAAATGCGCGAGAAATAAAACTTCTATCGGCGCCAGTATCAAAGAGTATAGATGCATAATGTCCGTTAAGTAAAAATGTACCATTAACCACGTCGTTATTCGCTTGCGCTTGGTGCGCGGTTATGTTAAAAGCTCGTCCGCGCGCCACTTGGTTCGAAATTTGGTTAACTGGGTTCGCTTGCGTAATCTGAACTTGCAGTCTCGGGCACGCGTTCCGGAAATGACTGGGATCACCGCAGTTATAGCACGACCTGGGTCGTGGATTAGGGTATGTTGGTTGTGGGTTCTGCAGGTAGGCTGGTGGTGTTTGCGCAGTTGGGTTGGCGGAAGGGACTCTACAGTACTCAGCAGAGTGGCCAACGCAGCCACATCGGTTACATTGTCGACACGGGACTTGGGTTGGATGGTGAAGTCTACAGGTTGGGCAAAAGGGTTGGTTTCCTGTGTAGGGTTTCTTAGTTGGCGGGGCAGGGAGTGCGGGATTGGTTAAGGCATAGTTATGGACTACAGGTGTTGGGTAGGTTGGCAGTGGGTTAGGAGCGTATACTGGAGGTTGGCAGGCGGGTTGCTGGACAATGGGCGGGTTGGTAAGCGCATAGGCTTTGCGCCTGCGCTTGAGGTTGTTACGGTTTGAGGGTTCTGGTTTGGTTTCTGTTGGTTCTAGGACGGTCTTGGTGGGTTTGGTCTTCTCAGATCCCCGCAGGAACAGGGTTCCTGCTCTGACATGGTTGTCGCTGAGCACAGCGGCCAACTCGATGGCGTCAGAGAGGGTTGCTGGGTTCCTGGCCCATACAGAATCTTGAATTTCCATGGGGAGACCCCCAAGGAACTTCTCGATGGCTCGGCGGGAAGGGGTAACTAGGTGTGGGACAAGCAAGCTTAATTCATGGAAGCGCGTCGCGTACTCGCGCGCTTCACCACTGTACTGTTTAAGATTCCAAAATTCTTCCTCCAAGCGCTTTACTTCGTTGGGAGGGCAGAATTCTCGCGTCAGGAGATCCTTAAATTCCTCCCAGAGCATGCTAGAAGCAGCTTCTGCGCCACGCGCATGAGCTACTTCGTTCCACCAAGTAAGCGCCCTTGATTCCAGGACACTAGAGGCATATAAGGTTCGTCGGTCTGGAGGGCATTGGGTATTGAGGAAAGTGTTTTCAATTTTCTCGAGCCACTGGAGCATTACGGTGGCTCCTTCAAGTCCTGTGAATTTCGAAGGGTTACCCGCATTGAAGGATTTAATATTGTATCCGGAGGGGTTGGGATTATTTTGGTTTAAGGCTTGGGCTATTGCGGCTGCCATTTCCTGGGAACGTTGCTGCCTACGTCTGCGCGAGGCTTCTCTCCTCTGATGGCGGCGAGATAGCGGAGGCATTCTATAAAAGTTTTAGTTTTTGTTAATATCGTTTTAGCGCAAAGTACATCGTCGTAAAGCTTGTTTCGCGAAGTTAGATACTATCAAATGTTGAAGTAAAAATAAAATGAATTTTAAATGCAGACTTAGTACAGGTAACAAATTCGAATTGAAAATCGACAATTCATGCATCACCATGACTTTCCGAATTCTCAATTTAAAATACGCGGGTAAACGAGTATTGAAGATTGACAATTCATGTATCACCATGACTTTTCAAATCTTCAATATAAATTATACAAGTAAACGAACATTGGAGATAGACAATTCATGTATCACCATGACTTTTCAACCTTCAATGTAAAAACATAAAGTAATGGGAATCGAAAGTCAACTATTCATGTATCACCATGACTTTTTGGATTTTCAATCCCCCACAAACGAATATGTAAATAAAGAAACAAATCGGAATTAACAATAAAATTTGAAAGATCGTGGAAAACATAAAATCATACGCTGCGTATGCGCAAGCATATAAATAACGAGTAATTAACAATAAGCGCGCGAACATGAGATTTCTCTCATGCGCGAGAAGGGACTCTTAGGTATTCTAGGTCGTTACGTCTAACCACCTATCCTAAAGTCACAGAGCTCTGATACCAATCTGTAACACACCGACCGATGGCGGATTATACATCGGGGCGCCACATATTGTTTCATTACTCGTGACACTATTTGGTGTCAATGTTTATTAATACACATTTATCGCGCACGCGCAACGCAATCACAAGATAACATAAATCAATATATTAAAATTCAAAATATTCAATTAACATAAACTTGTCTCGTTACATTTTAATCTAGGTCCAAAATAAAAGCAAACATCCTATGTGTCCTCAAGCTCCGAATGCAGCTACAGCGAACCTGAACATGTGTTAAAATAAAACGTCAACACTTGCGTGTCGGTGAGAAATCAAGTTTAATAGATAATAATAGATAACAATAATCACTGCGCGCAACACGTGTATGTCTGGTGTTTAACAAGGGTGTAATCAGATTGTGATCAAGCCTAAATAGATCATAGCTCATAGTTCAATCCGTGCTCCCAATTGAGCACAAAAACAAGAAATCATCTGTGCACGTGTAAACAAGAGAAAACCGTAAACGATAGGTCTCCCGTGTTCATCTAATGGATCCATGAAAACTTCGGAATAGGCCGAACAAAGCGGTTAATGATACACACATACAAATAAACAGCCAAGTAAACGTCCTCAACACATGGGATACTGCGCGACTAAAGTTCATAAACAAGTTTAAGACTCAAGTTTGTACGAACACATGAACATCCCAAAACATTAAAAATAAAAAGGGATTAGGTACGAGATTACTCACTTGATAAACGGTGCGATGAAAGATTCAACTCTTAAACAAGCAAAGTTAACCTATAATTAAGATTATTGGTTTAACGATTGGTTTTAAGTCTTGAATATATGTAACCATTATTAATATGTAAATCAAATTATTATATATTATATGTTACCGGAAATCTGGGCAGAAGAGAGGAGAAGACGGAGGCAGAGAGAGGAGGCGGCTGAGGACAACGGCAGAGAGCAAAGAAAGATAATAAGTGTTTGTGTGTGTAGTGTTAAGAAAATAGCATTATTATTTATAGGGAAACCCTAGGGAACACAATCCCTAGAAAAGGGGAAAGATCTCCAAAAAGTAAAAGATTCCAACAGCAAAAGATAACAAAAGATATGGCAGCTGCAGGGGACAAGGGAAAAGCTGACAGGTAACAGTAAAAAGCATGGGAGGGTCAGATAAAGGTACTGGTCAATGCATGGAAAAGCAGATCTCAAAAGATAATGTCAGTCACTTTTTCTGTCAACCAATGGGGTTGGTGCGCATGCTGCGCCGAAAGTGGCTTTTCAGACATAAGATAGGTCAGGTCAACAGCACAGAAGATAAGACATCACAAAAGTAAACGGCTGGATTAAACAGAAGAAAGACTCAAAGGGGTTAGCGCGAGAAGGCTCGAGCGCGAAGGCAGACACAGAAGGTCAAGAGTGCGCGAGCGCGAAGGCAGACAGAACCAACCTTAGCGCGCCGCGGGAAGAACTACAATTCTAAGCGCGCCGCGGGAAGAACTTCAATTCTAAGCGCGTCGCGGGAAGAACTATAATCCTTAGCGCGCTGCGGGGACAGTTCGCCTCGCGTATCGCAGCAACAGACGGTCTTCACGCAGGCTTCCTTGTAAGGAATCTGGCGCGTGGAGCTGCGCAGACATCCTTAGGCGGGAACAAACAAAGGACAAAGAGTTAAGAGAAAAAGAGGGGTTCAAGGCTTAAGGGTTAAGCAGAGGGGCGGGACGGCGACAAGAGAGACAAGGAGGCGGGAAGGAAGGAAATTATTATTAGTAATATATATTTTAAATGTCAAGTTTTAAAAGAAAAATAATTAAATTTTAAATCATAAAAAGAATCGGATCAGAAAACGGGTACCTGGGTCGGGTCGGATGGGGCAGATGTCACATAATTTAAGTTTTATAGATTATAGTTTATGTAGTCTATTAAACGAACCATTAATAAAACTAAATAAAACTCTAAGCGTCGAGACTGCTAGTGGCGAAATCGTTAAGATCTCTAAAGCCCTTGAAAACGGACGAATACTCCTAGCTGGTTATATTCTGCCTATTTGTTTGTTACCCATGAGTCTAGCCGGTTTTGAAATTGTACTTGGTATGGATTAGTTATCCGATAACCATGCTCGCATCATTTGCAATAGCAAAACCGTTGAACTTCAAACCCCTGATAAATGAACGATTCGAATTGAAGGGGACAAAGATGCTGGCCAAGTTAGCATAATCTCCATGATTAGGGCTAACAAATGTTTGAATCAAGGATGCCTCGCATTCATAGCCTACGTCACTGAAGAGTCAAAGCCAAAAGAAATCAAAGACGTCCCTATCGTTTCCAATTTTCCTGACGTCTTTCCTGATGAACTTCCCGGAATCCCTCCCGATCGTGAAGTAGAGTTTAGGATCGATCTTGTTCCCGGTACCACTCCGATCGCTAAAGCTCCGTATCGCTTAGCGCCAACTGAGATGAAGGAATTGAAGAAACAGCTCGATGAGCTTTTGGAGAAATGTTTCATTCGACCGAGTTCGTCACCTTGGGGAGCGCCAATTCTATTCGTAAAAAATAAGGATGGTTCCATGCGAATGTGTATCGATTGTCGTGCGTTAAACAAAGTCACAATCAAAAACCGATATCCAATCCCTCGTATTGATGACCTTTTTGATCAACTTCAAGGTGCTAGCTTCTTTTCAAAAATCGATCTTCGTTCCGGCTATCACCAACTCAAAGTTCAATTCGAAGATATTCCAAAGACTGCTTTTCGAACGATGTATGGACACTATGAGTTCACGGTTATGCCGTTTGGACTTACTAATGCTCCGGCCGCGTTCATGGACATGATGAACCGAATATGTAAGCCTTACTTGGATAAATTTTTATCGTCGTCATCGACGACTTACTTATGTATTCTAAGTCAAAGGATGATCATGAAGTCCATCTTCGAACTTTGCTTGAAATTCTTAGAACCGAGAAGTTGTACGCCAAATTCTCGAAATGCGAGTTTTGGTTACACGAAGTACAATTTCTTGGTCATATCATTAACGTCAACGGTATTCAAGTGGACCCCGATAAGATTGAAGCTATCTCTAAGTGGGAGGTCCCAAAGTCGCCAACCGAGATCCAAAGTTTC
The DNA here is from genome assembly GCF_021521415.1 of Bidens hawaiensis. Classification (NCBI taxonomy): domain Eukaryota; kingdom Viridiplantae; phylum Streptophyta; class Magnoliopsida; order Asterales; family Asteraceae; genus Bidens; species Bidens hawaiensis. Next base: position 97,069 of record NW_027498661.1, read on the forward strand.
TTAGGTTCGGCCGGCTACTACCGTAGATTCATCGAGAACTTTTCTCGAATCGCCGTTCCCCTAACTTCTTTAACTCGCAAGAACATCAAGTATGAATGGGGAACGAAGCAACAAGAGGCGTTCGATATACTTAAACAAAAGCTCACCCAAGCACCTATCTTGGCGTTGCTAGAAGGTACTGAGGACTTTGTGGTATTTAGAGATGCATCTCACTCGGGTTTAGGATGCGTACTTATGCAACGAAAGAAAGTAATCGCCTACGCCTCTCGACAACTCAAAGTACACAAAAAGAACTACATGACTCACGATCTAGAGTTAGGCGCCATAATCTTTGCACTTAAGATATGGAGGCACTATCTCTATGGAGTAAGATTTACCGTGTACACTGATCATAAGAGCTTGAAACATATTTTCGACCAAAAATAGCTCAACATGAGACAACGGCGATGGATGGAAACGCTCAACGACTACGACTGTGAAATTGTTTATCATGAAGGTAAAGCCAACGTTGTGGCTGACGCCTTAAGTCGTAAGGAGCACGAGAAGCCCAAAACAGTTCGAGCGTTACGTCTAGAACTCCAAATAGATCCCATCGAACAAATCAAGTTAGCTCAAACTCAAGCTATCAATGAAAACCAAATCTCCGACGAAAAGCGTAATGGAACCATTGACTCGTTAGTCAAGGGTGACGACGGTATCCTTAGACTCGGTAATAGAATTTGGGTACCAATCGTTGGAGGCTTGCGTGAGAAAATTTTGAATGAAGCTCATAAGTCGAAATATATGATGCATCCCCGAAGTGATAAGATGTATCACAATCTTAAGACAAACTATTGGTGGAATGGGATGAAAAGGGATGTCGCTTCGCATGTTGCGAAATGTTTGACTTGTTTGAAAGTCAAGGCTGAACACCAAAAGCCTTCGGGATTGCTTCAGCAACCTGAACTTCCTATATGGAAGTGGGAGCTAATCACTATGGATTTTATTACCAAACTCCCGAAGACTACTCGACAACATAATGCTATATGGGTAATTGTGGATTGTTTAACGAAGTCCGCACATTTCATACCAATCAATGAGTCGTACTCAATGGATAGACTAGCGCGTATTTATGCAAACACCATTTTCGCTTTACATGGAGTACCGCTATCTATAATATCTGATCGAGACAGCCGAATTACGTCTCATTTATGGAAAAGCTTCCAACAAGCTCTTGGAACAAAACTAAACCTTAGCACTGCCTATCATCCGCAAACCGATGGGCAAAGCGTAAGGACAATTCAAACGTTGGAAGATATGCTCCGCGCTTATGTGATCGATCTAGGTGGAAGTTGGGACGACCACTTACCCCTAATGGAATTCTCGTATAATAATAGTTATCACACAAGTATACAAGCCGCACCATTCGAGGCGTTATATGGACGAAAGTGTAGAACGCCCGTGTGTTGGTCTGAAACCGGAGACAATCAGTTATCTGGACCCGAGACAGTCCAAGAAACCACCAACAAAATATTCAAATCTGAGAACGACTTAAGACGGTGCGTGATCGCCAAAAGAGTTACGCCGATGTCCGTCGTAAGCCGTTAGAATTCAATGTTGGTGACAAAATTTTGTTAAAAGTCTCGCATTGGAAAGGCGTAGTTCGCTTCGGTAAGAAAGGAAAGTTAAGTCCTCGATTCGTTGGACCTTTTAAGATACTCGAACGAATCGGCAATGTTGCATACCGTTTGCGACTACCCGAGGAAATGCAAGGGATACATGATGTATTCCATGTTTCGAATCTGCGTATGTGTTTAACCGACGAATCTTTGGCTATGCCATTAAAAGACGTTGAAATTAATGAGAACTTAAAATTCGTAGAACGTCCAATACAAATTGAAGATTTGAAAACAAAGAAATTAAAAAGACGAACTTTGAAAATTTTGAAAGTTAAATGGGACTCGCATAGAGGGCCCGAAAATAATTGGGAACTCGAATCGAAAATGAGAAAGAAATACCCCCACTTGTTCAAGTAAAGCAATCTCGAGGACGAGATTTGTTTCAAGGTGGGGAGGATGTAACATCGTGAAAATTTCGATTTCAAAGTATCAACTTTCCAAAGTCTAGGGACTAAAAATGCCAAATTCCAAACTTGAGGGTTAAAAATAAAAATTTTGTTTTCTTGACCCATCGCGCTACGCGATGGATCAAAAGAGACTCCCATCGCGTATCGCGATGGGGTGTTTGACAGAGTGTGACACGTGTGCCACGTGGCACACGGTGTAACAACGTGAAAATTTCGAGTTCAAAGTATCAACTTTCTAAAGTATAGGGACTAAAATTGCCAAAATCCAAACCTAAAGGTTAAAAATAAAAATTTGGTTTTCCTGACCCATCGCGCTACGCGATGAGTCAGAAGAGACACCCATCGCGTACCGCGGGGGTGTCAGACAGAGTGTGACACGTGTGCCACGTGGCACTAGGTGCTGCCATGTGTCACCACGTGGCAACACTGCTGCCATGTGTTGCCACGTGGAGCGGCGCCTGCCACGTGTCGACACGTGGCAGGTCTACGCTGTGCGTCAGCAGACCTATATCGCGGTACGCGATAGGTCTGCTGAGGGACCCATCGCGTACCGCGATGGGAACCAAAATTTCGCCTATAAATAGCAGCCATGGGTGTTCACATTTCACATCCCAACTCAAATCTCACATCTCTCTACTCTCTCACTAGAATACCTCGAAATTTGTGCCTCGTTTCCTCGATATGCGTGCCTCAAATATCTCGTTTGTGTACCGACGTTTCCTTAGAGTTTGTACTACCCTCCACCCACATACCAAGATGGTGTTGTTGAAATGGCAATGAATCTCGATAAGCGTGTTGTCGAGAATTGAAGTTTGGCGTTATCGTTTGACGACCAAAGAGATCAAGCGGCATCAGAGTGCTGCTCAAGTCCCTAGGATTTCTATACGCCACTAAGGTTAGGCGTAATAATAAATTCAATATAATTCAATATTATATTAAAGGCTTAAGCCTTAAGTCGAGGTTATACTCGATACCTCGATAAAAGAAAAAGAAAATATAACAAAGAAAGAAATAAAAGAATGAATATTGAATATTGTGATTACATATATATGTGTGTAAGTATATATGTATATATTATTTGTTATGAAAATATTATTTAATGAATAAAGAGTATTCTTAAATAATAAAAGAAAATGATTACGTTTCTTCGAGAAGAAGAAACGTCGGGTTTTTATTATAAACTAAAGGTTTATAATTTACTTTTAAACTAAAGGTTTTCAAGTAAAAGAAAATGAACTAAAGGTTCATCGAGGATTGAGTTAAGACTAAAGGTCTTAAGCCGGATCGTGTATCCGACTAACAAATATTTATACTCGTACTATAGGTGCGAGATAAAGAAGGGAAAGACCCTTGGACGGTGAGTGAAGCCGATCCTAAAGAGATAAGGTGAATACGCCCCCAAACTTTTAAACTTGTTTTCAAAATAAGTCAACTTGTTATATGAAAATTGTTTACAAGGAACTATGTGTTCCTAAAACCGTTATAGATAAGAGTACGAACCTAGCCCTCAGGCTGTGGTATACATATGTCTGGATCCTTACATAGGTGGTACTATGCGATGTATGGGCATGATCGCACCACCCTTGGTCGTAGGACGCTCTCCTGCAGGGAGTACGACCGTTGTGTATATTTACGGGTACTTAACTAAGTCGAACGCTGCGGTGTTTGCTGAGGTGACCTAGAGTAGAGGCTCGATTTATAATGTGTTATTTAACTTTGTTATTCCTAAGCCACGTTGGGCCGAGGCAGGCGTAGTCTCGAGGGGTAATAAAGTAAAAGATCTTATTTTTGCGTCGAACGCTGCGGTGTTTGCTGAGGTGACCTAGAGTAGAGGCTCGATTTATTATGTGTTATTTAACTTTGTTATTCCTAAGCCACGTTGGGCCGAGGCATGCGTAATCTCGAGGGGTAATAAAGTAAAAGATCTTAGCATGTTCACCAGCATTCGTTGCTGACGTATTTTCTTACATTTTGCAGGTGAACAAGTTTGCCCTTGGAATGTCGAAGTGCTATTGATATATCCGATGGCTCGGATTTCTTTTGTAACTTAATATATAAACATGGTGGTTTGTAATTATAAACACATAAATATTTTGTAACTTAAACGGGTGTTTTATAATCCCGTCTTTTGAATGTATATAAATATTACACTTTTTATCCTTAAAGTTTTATAAGTCTTCCGTAAATTAACGCAACTCTGATTTATTTACAATTATGGTACAAACTGTTGAGTCACGCTCCTAGGCCTTAGACGGGGGTGTGACATTGCCCTTATGCTCACGGTTTTCCCGGTTCATGGCGTTTTCTTGATGACCGCGGTTTTGACTCGACCCGCGACCACCAAGTCCTCGCCCTCCTCCACGTCCACGACCTCCACGAGTGGTCTCACGATCATTGTACAGACTACTTGAGGATTCAGACCTTTGAAACATAAGCTTACCTTGGGTTTCGGAATGCATGTCTTCTTCCCGAATCCGCTCCTCGTATGCTTTTAAACGTCCCACCACTTCTTCAATCTCGACAGTTTTGAGATCCAAAGTTTGTTCAAGAGACGCAACAATTTGAATAAACTTACTTCGGGGTAGATTTGAAAGAAACTTCTTGACCATCTTAGTTTCCTCGATCATCTCTCCTAAACTCGCCGCCTTCGACGCCGTACACGAGAGTTTCGCCACAAACTCATCAATGGTCTCCGTCTCTTTAATCCTCATACCATTAAACTCATTCATGAGAGTTTGCAATCTTGCCTCCTTAACCCGATCAGCCCCAAGATTACGCGTCTTAATTGCGTTCCAAATCTCCTTGGCCGAATTAAGATTACCCACTTGCATGATTGTCGCTTCCGTGATCGACTGATAAATCAACGCTATCGCGATGTTGTTTTTATCATCATCAGTTGCACTCGGATCAATGGTATTCCAAACCTTATGCACGTTCAAGAGTACCTTCATTCGAATAGCCCATACCGTGTAATTGGTAGAGGTAAGCATGGGACTTTGGAACGCCTTCGGGTTCCCACTCCCGCTCACACCGCTCGTCTTCACTGTTTTCTTATCACCCATGGATCTACGTCAAACTCTAACCACGTATCGATCAAACTTTAATTTAACCAAAAAGACAAAAAAGATTTAAGCCACTTCTGTCCTTCCTTTGCGTCGAAACAAAAAATATATAATCCTTGCTTCAATTTGACGTGGACTTTGGGAAACTAAAAACTCTTGTTTAATAATAATAAAAAACCACCCTTGCTTCAATCAACGGTGGGTGTAAAGCAAAGCACCAACTTTGATCGACTATCGATGACGGTGGGGTTTGCTATAAATTTTATAAATAGCTCTTGATACAAATTCAAGAACGAATTGATAACGAAAATACAAATGAGTACACAATATTTAGGTTAAACTCACGTATTATTATAATCAAGAAACTAGCACAAAACTCAATTACAATAATCCCTCTCACTTGTACAATAACTCTAACATGGCTATTTATTTATAGGGATACCCTAACTTGGTTAACAAGTAGTTACCAAATATAAAAGCCCAATTGTAACCCCCATAAACCCGTTACATCACTAATGAATTCCATAGGCCCAATAGGTCCAACCGGTCACCTACACGCGACGGGCGGATATAATATGGAAATTACCAACAAGTTTTGCATGCTATACAAGTCGCAGGTTCTTAAATTGAATTTAAAGAAAGAGCAAGATTGGTCCTTCAACTTATTTCATTATTAGTTTTGACAAAAACCGACTATCTAGTTTAGTTTAGTTTTGTTTTGTTTTATTTAAACTTGTACATTAAAAATAAACAACTTATCACGTTCGTTTGTTAATCGATATTCACTATTCTTCATTCAGTTCTACTAAATATTAAATTGTGAAGGTGTCGACATATTAATTTGAAACCAACTTAGTTAATTTAGTTTAAAAAATATAAAAATATAAAATGATGAAATATAATCCATTTCTATGCTTGAAAGATGGGTGAAAATTTGATGTGAACGAGCGAGTGTGTGAAAGATGCTTTGGAGTGGGATGACGACTGTGACACCCGGCAGTTTTTAGTTAACTTCGTTAACTAAACTCAGTTAAATCCCGTGTTGACTGTGTCAGTAAACCCAGTTAGTTCTGTTAACTAAGTTAAGGAACTCTTATACATGTAGTGTCATGTATGCATACATTGAGTCAGTGGTGTCGTTTGTGACCTAAGTGAGAGTAACTAGTTATTGATAACTAGAATATTAAACTTGTCACACATGTTATAATATATGATATATTATAATAAACTTGTCACACATGATATGTTACATGTATTATATGTGATAGATGTAATTGTGTTACATGCTTAAGATGTTACATGATTAGTTGTTGCATACCCATATGTTGTAAGAGATTGAACAATTAAATAACATAGCATATAATATATTACATGATAAGTAACAAAAGAGAAGTGCATAACATATGATTACTAGGAACTATTTATAATAAAATGTAACATCTCACAAATTAAATAAAATAAAGTTATCTAAAGTTTAATCAAATTGATGATGACTTAATGAGGGTGTAAATGAAGGTGTAATAATGAGTAAATAACAATGAAGGTTAAAACTTTCTTTTTCTTCCTTTGGCCGTCCATTTCACACCCACACACACACTTTGTATTTTCTAAAAATTATCTCAAATATCATAAACAACTTGGTGATTCTTAGAAGCAAGGGTATAGAGTTCTTGGACCAAGCAATAGGTAAATATGGTTTAGTACATATTCTTATTCCTATTTTGATTTTGGTTCATGAAAACCTAGTATCAAAATAGTTAAATTTGTGAAAATGAACCAAGAATAATCAAGGTTGATTATTAAAAGAAATTTTGTATTTTGTTATAAAAGAAAAGATGGAAACCTTTTTGTAACTAAATGTTATTTTATAAATCAGTAAAATAATGAAAGACATGAGATTTGACTGTATAAAAATTTTCCTTAATGATTAAAAATCATAAGAATATAAGAATCATGATTTTTGTGACTTTTGGTTTGAATCTGCTTGTTGACAGATTCTGTATTTTAGATTGTAGATTGAATAACTTGATGATAAGTTGGTGTTTCTGATTGATTTTTGATACTATGATTAAGTACACTGAATCTAGTTTTCAAAAAGTCAATAATCATAATTTTTGGACTTTGTTTGACTAGATTTTATTAATTTACAAAATCGGTTTGCAATCCAGATTGAAAGGGAAATTTTCTGAGCTGTGTTATAAATTATATAACATGATATTAAAAATAGAAATTGGTGTGATTCCAATTATGGAATGTTATAAATTGAAGTGGGAATCTAACCCAACTGGTCTTGCATCAATTGGACAAATATAGAATTTTTGGGAAATATTTGTGTACTGCTGTGTTAAAATAGAGACGGAAATTAGGTTGTTGTAAAGTGTGAATATTCTGTATATTTGTGTAAATTGGAAGATTATAAGAAAAATATATGTTATACCTAATACTTTAAGGAATATGTGTGAATTATTTGGTAATTTAATCACAAGTTTTGGTTCGTTGGAAAAATCAGTTTTTATGATTGAAAACTTGTTAAGGATGATCAACATATTGGTTAGTGAAAATAAATATAATTTGTAATAGATTGATTGTGGTAAATTGAATTTTGACTTTATGGGTTAAATTAGAACTATTTGACTAAGTGGTTAGTCTTACTTGTGAAGTGTTGAAAGTGGTAGAAGTTAGAATTATTCATAGGAATGTATGAAAAGTGGCTAAGTGCACATTACTTGATTGTTGTTAAATTGTGAGTAGAAACATCATGTAATTATTCTAAGTCTAGAATATTGGTTAAAGGTCACCAACGGGTCGTCTAGAATATTGGTCAAAAGTCACCAACGGGTCGGCGGTCAACCTTTTGGACCGTCGGTCAACATTTTGGTCAAATGTCAACATTTTGGTCAACGGTTAACAAAACTCAAATTTTAGTCTTCGTCATCGAGACGGGGACTTTTTAGTTGATGTGCTCTAAATTATATATAAATTCAATAATATTTCCTACACTTTTAATTGCTTTTGAGTCATGTTTTTAATGAATATTATTCTAAACTGATTCATATGTGGGTTTTTAAGGTTTTATGAGACAATGAGCTTAATTGAGTTATTTAACTTGACTTAAGCCGACGAGTGAATAATAATAAGTCACAATAATAATAAGAAGAATGGTATAAATGGTAAATGTGATAAAGAGGTCATGTATTAAATCGTTAACTCTCATGAAGTGATTGAATGAGTTTTTTTTAAATAATAATAATTGCTCATATGATACGGTTGAATAATTAATATTACTTTACTATTTTAATTTTCTTTTCTTGTGTAGAAAGTTTTGGTAAGGGCCCGTAAGAATAAAGAAAAATTCAAGAATGATTTGTATGGGCTTTGGTGTTGGACGCATACAACCAGAAAGGAGAAAAACCTAGTTTTGTGATATATAAATAAAGAGTTATCATCACAATTTCATGGACTTTAGGGACGGGGGCCGAGACAAATATTAGAGACATAATTTGGTGGAGGAAGCAGAGCGAGCAGTAGCACAGTAGAAGATCATTCCAATATATATTTTGAGAGTTTTGGAGACTGCTTGGAAATATAACTGTTTGGACGGAAGAAACAAGGGCCACAAATACTATTTGCTTCTCAATCATTGTTTGGAGTAAAAAGGTCAAAGCTTTAATTATTGTTTTGATTGTCCGTTTTATTTAATTATGAATTCGGTTTTCAAACTTATTAACTTTGTGTCTTTGTTTATTATTATGAATATGAGTAGCTAAACTTATTAGAACTAACTAGGTTTGGTTCATTGACGATGTTTTGATGATTGTTTTGGGTTGAGTAACGAACATATAATTGATTTTCTAGTGTCAAGTTCATATTATTATGATTTTATTCTATGATTGCTATTGAGTTGTTCAATATTATATTAGTTAAACCCCGTGTGATTTTATCTTTACATGAATTAGTTTCGTGTTTTGTTTAGGATTGCATGTTAGACTAATTAGTAGACGTCACCATAGGGTTTGATTGGTTAAAGTTGTTCATATCAATGGTTCATCTCCTTTTAGTTGGACCAAGACATTAGGAGTTGGTTTATCTCTTTGGTCTATTCGATTTAGTTTGCCGTTGCGAGGCCACATGCGGTTTTCTAGCCGTTGATTAGGTTAATTTGTAAGCCGAATTATTTAATATTTAATATTGAATTACCCCTTATTCCCTAGGTTTGTTACGATTACGAGCTTTAGAGGAATTTGTGATTTTAATACGGACCAAGTAATAAATCAATTGGGTACTTAGAAAATCAACCGTGCTTTATTATTCTTTCTAGACGTTTTTATGGGTCTTTAGTAAAACTGATCGTGGGGACCTATTTTCCCTTATAATTGTCTAGTTAGATAACCTTTAGAACCCGTTTTTATGTGTTCGTTGTCACCCGAGCGTCGTTGATAGTCGTCAAGATACCTTACCTGGGTGGTTCACCTTCATCATATTTGAGAGATCCGTTAGTGCCGTTAAGTCTTGTTAAGTTTTTCAATTAGTTTCGTTAAGTTAAGGTAGTTTAAATTAATTAAAATAAAAAAAAAATAATAAAATCAATTAAATATTTTGAGGTAGGACTTAGATTAGGGTTTATAATCTGAGTCGTTCTCACGTGTCTTCGAGTTCGATATCCGGACTTTCCTAATCTTTGCTATACGCGATCGGTACACTTGCCGTTTGTGTGAACTATGATAGACTGTTTGGTTTTTTAAAGCTTAGTTGCGATCCGTTTTTTATATATATATATTTTTTCGCACATCAAGTTTTTGGCGCCGTTGCCGGGGACACGGTTTGAGGCGATTAGAGAACGACTCGAGTTTGGGGACTTACCTGTTTTCTTTTTTTAACTTGCTTATTTGTTTTTAGTTTATTATTAGCCTAGTTAATTTTAGTTTTTCTTTTAAGTCATATGCGTCGTACCCGCTCACAAGGACCGCCGAAACTTGAAACGTCTGAAGAAACCAAGAAAGTCCAGTTCGAGAGAGAGCGTTCTATTTCACCGAAAGGTTCTGATTCTTCTTCATCTTCTTCTATTTCTTCCGCTTCTTCTAGGGATAGGAACATGGGCGACCAACCACCTAGGAGAGTAGTAGCTAACTATGGTAGGCCGACTCCGAATCCTCATTCTAGCATCACTTTACCGGACGGTGCCGCCGCTGGCAACTGGTCCATTCCTTCCCACGTCATGCAACTCATCAAGACCGCACTCCAATTCCAAGGGCTAGAGAGCGAAGATCCTTCAAACCACATAGACATGTTTGTTCGAATCTGCGAAACTTTCAATGTCGGCAACATGAACAATGAAGCCATCTATCTCCGTCTCTTTCCCTTCTCACTTGCTGGAAAAGCCTACAAATGGCTGAAGTCACTACCTGCTGGATCCATCACCACTTGGCGGGCCTTCAAGAGAAATTCATGACCAAATTCTTTCCGCCATCTAAATCCGCTCGACTCCGTGAGGAGATTTATTCCTTCCGCATGAGGTCCGACGAGTCTTTCGGGGAAGTTTGGGAAAGATTCAAGGACCTCCTTCTTAGTTGTCCTCACCACGGTTTAAACAAGTGGATGCTCATCGAGAAATTCTACAATGGAGCCACACAACACGTGAGAGAGATGTTGAACCAGACTGCTAACGGGAACCTCCTTAAAAACAAAGATCCCGATGAGTGCGTCGTCCTTTTTGATGATCTAGCAGCGAGCTATGAGGGACACGGGGGCAGAAATTCTTCCACGTCATCAAGAGGAGTACTTCAGGTCGATTCGAACACTAGCATGCAGGCGCAGATTGACGCTTTGAACAAACTCGTTAGATATCTTACCGTTAAGAGCGTCGCAAAATGTGAGGTTTGCCGAGGGGGTCACGACACCATTGAATGTCCTGTTAAGTCTGGTAGCAATCAAGAGAAAGTTGACTTCGTCAACAACCCCTTGAGATATCAAAACCCCGCCTTTGGCGGGAACACTGGCTGGAGAAATCAGAATAACTATCAAGGGGGACAAGCCAGTGGCTACCAAGCCCAATACCAAAACCAGCGTCGAGAGAATCTATTCGGGCAGGGGAGTTCAGGCCAGGAGAGTACGGAACAAGTCGGGCGAGATGAGAAGAAAGCCTCACTGGAGGAGATGATGGCTGAGCTAATGAAGCGAGATGAGAGGAACCGAGTGACAGATGAGGCGAAATTTGCGGAACACGATGCTATGCTGAAGAACCAAGCCACGTCTCTAGTAATCTTGAGCATCACGTCGGAGAGATTGCCAGCCAGTTATCGGAGAGAGCACCAGGTTCACTACCGAGTAACACCGAGAAAAATCCAAGAGGGTTCGCCAAAGCAGTGACTACTAGGAGCGGTGCTAGAAGAGAAAGAGAGGCTGGTCCTTCGAGAGTTGTCACACCTGCGGTTGATGAAGAAGAGCAGGTGGACGAGGAGATCCAGATGGAGCCTCCTCCGGCCAAGGCACACCAGCAGACTATTCCAGCGAGTACGAAGCCGGCCAATAAACCTTCATCATCATCAAACCCACCTTTGAGAGTCTATAAACCCAAACTGCCTTATCCTGGGAGACTCCGATCGGACAGAGACGAGGAGAAAAACTCCAAATTCCTTGAACTTCTCAAACAGCTTCACCTGAACATTCCTTTCCTTGAGGCGCTTACTCAGATGCCCAAATATGCCAAATTCCTCAAGGACATTCTTTCCAATAAGGAGAAGCTAGTTGAGGTCTCTTCTATTCTGTTGAGTGCTGGGTGCTATGCAGTTTTGCAGAGCAAGTTGCCTGAAAAGATAGCCGATCCTGGGAGTTTCACGATTCCCTGCATCTTAGGCGACGATACGGTTCGATATGCTTTGGCCGACCTTGGGGCCAGCATCAATCTTATGACGTATTCTGTTTTCAGTAAGTTGGGTCTTAGCGAACCAAGGCCAACTCGAATGAGTATCCAGCTTGCTGATCGTTCCGTGAAATACCCTCGAGGAGTGGTCGAGAACATGCTTGTTCGTATCGACAAGTTCATCTTCCCTGTGGACTTTGTCATTCTGGATATGTTTGAGGATGATAGTGTCCCGCTCATTTTAGGCCGACCAATGCTTGCCACCGCACAGGCGTTGATCGACGTCCGTGAGGGAAAATTGATTCTGAAAATTGGGGATGAAAACGTCACCTTTGACGTAAGACAGTCACTCAAGCACCCCAAGTCGGCGGACGACTCCCTATATTTCGTTGACACCATCGTATCGCATGTGCGGGAGTTTTTCACTGACATCTGTGGAGGACCTACCTTGGACTCACAGATTCTCGATAGGGAGATTTCAGAGGTCGAGATGGTTGCCATAACCGCTCCACCATTGATGGATGACACCGTGTCACCACCCCTAGATTCAGAGTCAGCTGTTGAGATCGTGCGAGACGATCCGAGGGACCGACCCTCTGTTGAGAGCCCTCATCCTTACTTAGAACTTAAGTATCTACCCGATCATCTAGAGTATGCATTTCTGGACGAGGAGAGGAAGCTACCCGTCATCATCGCGTCTGCCTTGACGGAGGTCGAGAAGTTGAAGTTGTTGAAGGTGCTGAAAGCGCACAAGGAGTGAAGATTATCGATATCAAAGGGATTAATCCCTCGTTCTGCACTCATAAAATCCTCATGGAGGATAATTTCAAATCTGTCGTTCAGCCTCAACGGAGGCTTAATCCGAAAATGCTATAGGTCGTTAAGAAAGAAATCATCAAACTCCTTGATGCGGGAATCATTTTACCCATCTTTGATAGCGCCTGGGTGAGTCCGGTCCAAGTGGTTCCCAAGAAAGGTGGCATGACTGTCGTCACCAATTAAAGGAACGAGCTTATTCCCACTAGGACCGTGACCGGTTGGAGAGTCTGCATCGACTAACGCAGACTTAACGATGGCACTAGGAAAGATCACTTTCCTCTACCCTTCATTGATCAGATGCTTGAGCGGTTGGCGGGTCAGCAGTACTACTGTTTTATGGATGGTTTCTCCGGGTATTTCAAAACCCCGATCTCCCCCGATGATCAGGAGAAAACCACATTCACCTGCCCCTATGGCACGTTTGCCTATAAACGCATGCCCTTTGGACTCTGTAACTCTCCAGCTACTTTCCAGCAATATATGGTGGCGATCTTTCACGACATGATCGAGGATTCCATGGAGGTCTTCATGGACGATTTTTTTGTCTTCGGGAATTCTTTCGATCATTGTCTTTCCAACCTTGATAAAATGATGGCTCATTGCGTCGACACCAAACTAGTCCTCAACTGGGAGAAGTGTCACTTCATGGTACGTGAGGGCATCGTTCTAGGACATAGGATCTCGAGTGCGGGGATCGAGATCGATCGAGCTAAAATTGAAACCATTTCTAATCTTCCCCCGCCCACTTATGTGAGATCCATCCGTAGCTTCTTAGGTCATGCTGGTTTCTATCGCCGGTTCATTAAAGATTTCTCGAAAATCGCGAGACCAATGACCAAGCTACTAGAGAAAGACACTCCATTTGTTTTCTCTGAACAGTGTATCGAGGCGTTTGATCTTCTAAAAGACAAACTCGTTAACGCCCCGATCATGATTTCTCCCGACTGGTCTATGCCATTCGAATTGATGTGCGACGCGAGCGACTATGTCGTTGGAACCGTGCTTGGACAGCGGAAGGAGAATCACTTCCACCCGATCTACAATGCGAGCCGGACCCTAAACAGTGCTCAGGAGAATTACACTACCACTGAGAAAGAGTTGTTAGTTGTGGTGTTTGCATTTGATAAGTTTAGGTCCTATCTTGTTCTGTCCAAAACAGTTGTCTACACGGATCATTCTGCCATTCATTATCTTTTCAGCAAACAGGATGCTAAACCTCGTCTCATCCGATGGATCCTGTTGCTTCAGGAGTTTGATATTGAAATCAGTGATAAAAAAGGGGCCAAGAATGTAGCGGCCGATCACTTGTCACGTCTTGAGAAAGCCGAGATTGGAGATGTTGGGGTCAACATCAATGACCATTTCCAGATAGAGAATATTATGTTTGTTAGAGCCCAGGATGACGGCTACCTGTGGTTTGCCGATTTCGCTAACTTCCTCGTCGATGGTTCCCTCCCTAAGAGGATGTCTCACCAGCAAAAGAAGAAATTCTTTGTTGACGTAAAGTTCTACATTTGGTATGACCCGTTTCTTTTTCGTATAGGTTCCGATCAGCTGGTGAGGAGATGCGTAGATGTTGAAGAGGGGTGGCGAATTTTGAGCCACTGTCATGAGGGACCGACAGGAGGTCACCATGGTGTTGTTCTTACTGCTAAGAAGGTCTTTGATTCAGGATTCTATTGGCCTTCGATTTTCAAAGATGCTCATGCGTTCGTTAAAAGCTGTGACCGATGCCAGAGTGTCTGTAACATCTCATCCCGAAATGAGATGCCCCAAACTGCTATTCAGGTTTGCGAGATTTTTGACATTTGGGAAATTTATTTTATGGGCCCGTTCCCGTCTTCTAGAGGGAACAAGTACATACTCGTGGCGGTTGATTACGTCTCCAAGTGGGTCGAAGCCAAAGCCTTGCCCACTAACGACGCCCGAGTTGTAGTGAGATTTCTAAAACTCTTTTCTCTCGGTTTGGTGTGCCGGAAGCCTTGATCAGCGATCGAGGCACTCATTTCTGCAACGTGCAGATGGAGAAGGCGTTGCAACGCTATGGGATCACCCATCGGCTTGCGACTGCCTACCACCCACAGACCAGTAGGCAGGTGGAAGTGAGTAACCGGGGCATTAAACGCATTCTTGAGAAGACGGTTGGGCTAAACCGAAAGGATTGGTCCGACAAATTAGATGATGCTTTGTGGGCTTTCCGTACAGCGTACAAAACTCCGACCGGTTTCACACCGTTTCGGATGATTTATGGGAAAGCTTGTCATCTGCCTGTTGAGTTGGAGCATCATGCTTCTTGGGCGCTTCAAACAGTTAACCTTGATCTTTCGACTGCTAGAGATAACCGTTTCCATCAGATACATGAATTAGAGGAGCTCCGCGATCATGCTTACGCACACTCGTATAATTATAAGTTGAAGACCAAAGAGATGCATGATAGAAAGTTGAGAGGTGATAAACAGTTCAAGTGTGGGGACGCCGTACTCTTGTTTAATTCCCGACTCAAATTATTTCCGGGAAAGCTTAAGTCCCGATGGTATGGACCATACACATTTAAGGAAGTCTTCCCATATGGAGCGATAGAAATTGAAGACAAGAATGGGAGTTTCAAAGTTAATGGTCACCATCTGAAGCATTACATTTGTGAGAAGGCGAGCATGGAGGAAGGCGAGGTTTTGCGCCTTACAGCATCTTTGGGTTAAAAATGAGAGAGGGGTCAGGCTGAGGACCCGTTAAACCAAGCGCTCTCCGGAGGCAGCCCGAGCTTTTGATTTATCTATTTTTATTTTTGTTACGAAGGATCTTCCTAATTGAAGCCGCTCGTACTCAATCTCCATTCGAGCAGCTGATTTTGAGGGTATTCTGTTTGTCTTTTCATTTATAAATAAAATAATAAAAAATATATATAAAACCAACAAAAGCCAAAAAAATTATAAAAATCACAAAAACACAAAATATGTTTATTTCTTATGTTTTTTTTGTTTTTTGTTGTGTACGCCGCTACATGCGAGCGAGTTTGAGTTATTACAGGCATTATTATGCGCATGGTAGCTCTGATGGCGTTTTGGAACTGGTTCTCCCTGGGTTGCGGCCGCGAATGAAATGTTATACGGTCGCTTGATTGATACACAGCTGATGAAGAATCTGCATATTAAACCAGGGGAGTAACCCGTTCTTTGTTTTACTTTTGATTACTTTAAGTTTTATTTTTATTTTATTTCTTTTCCTTGTTCTCATCGAGGACGATTTCGTTCTAGGTGTGGGGATGGGAATTTATTTACTTAGTTGTAGACAAAAAATTTTAAAATTTTTTTAAAAAAAATAAAAAATATATATATAAAAAAATAAAAAAAAAAGTGGTTTTGTCTTTCGCTGAAAATTATGTCGGCTACATAAGTTCGAGTGATATATACTTGTATATGTTTGGTCCTGTTATCTACCTGTAGACATACGGGATAGCCATTGACCCGAAAGTTGAAAGTGGCTAGGGCGACTGAATATGAAAAAAAAAGTTTTAAAGGAAAATGTCCCTTGAAAATTGTTTCCGTTCTACGTTAAGCAGGAAATGATATTATTACCAATGTGCTAACGAACTCTCAGAACTTTTGAAATATATAATATAATAATAAAAGAAGGGATGGTTTTCATATCTGATTTGGGATGTGTCGGTAGGCCCAACTAGCTTTGATAGTCCTCTTTAGCAGTTTATATATATATATATATATATATATAATAATTTGAAAAATGGTGAAGCCGAATTTCGATGCTTAGGGAGGATTATCATAATCTGAAAACTTTGAGATGGTTATACTTAGATACACTCAAACCAGCACACCACCACATGTCCATCTTTTTACAAGCTTAGAAATAGTTATATATTTATGGTGATATAAAAGATTGAAAAAGAAAGAAAAAGAACAGAAAAAAAAAAGAAAAGAAATATGTATTGAAAGTTATGTATGTTTATTCTCAAAAGTTGTTTAAGAAAAGCAAATGCTTGTGAAAAAGTTATGTATTGTAAAATGCCAAAGAAACATTCTTTAATGTTAGTAAAAGAGCCAAAGATGCACATACTAGATGGGACTTAGAGTTTACGTGTTACCAAGGGGATAGTGACTCTGAGGATACACTATTGGGGCTCGAAGGTTCTTAGTCAATAAATAAAAATTAGGAATTTATAGGACAAAGTCCAATAATATTTAGGAATAGCTCGTACGACCTCCACATGACCATTCATCCATCAAAATTTAACCGAGTGCATCTAATTAGTACCATCAACGAGTCCTTGGCTTATGGTGATTTGTCGAGCCAGTTTGCTTCGACTCTAGTTTTCTAGCTCTCTTTGTCTGAGATGGGGTAGGTGTAGCCTTGATTTTTGAACTTAAAATGTTTAATGCAAAAGGGGCTTGATTGGTTGGTGGCTGGGTTTAAGTGGACAACAATATCGGCAATCGCGGTCAATATGTCGAGCTGTTTCTATTGTTTTAATAATATAAAATAATCTGGGAGTTTGTTGTTTTCACTTGGTTATGATCCTGTGCAGATTTCTTTTTCAGGGACGAAAAATGTTTAGGTGTGGGAATGTTTGATGTGCTCTAAATTATATATGAATTCAATAATATTTCCTACACTTTTAATTGCTTTTGAGTCATGTTTTTCTTAAATATTATTCTAAACTGATTCATATGTGGGTTTTTAAGGTTTTATGAGACAATGAGCTTAATTGAGTTATTTAACTTGACTTAAGCCGACGAGTGAATAATAATAAGTCACAATAATAATAAGAAGAATGGTATAAATGGTAAATGTGATAAAGAGGTCATGTATTAAATCGTTAACTCTCATGAAGTGATTGAATGAGTTTTTTTTAAATAATAATAATTGCTCATATGATACGGTTGAATAATTAATATTACTTTACTATTTTAATTTTCTTTTCTTGTGTAGAAAGTTTTGGTAAGGGCCCGTAAGAATAAAGAAAAATTCAAGAATGATTTGTATGGGCTTTGGTGTTGGACGCATACAACCAGAAAGGAGAAAAACCTAGTTTTGTGATATATAAATAAAGAGTTATCATCACAATTTCATGGACTTTAGGGACGGGGGCCGAGACAAATATTAGAGACATAATTTGGTGGAGGAAGCAGAGCGAGCAGTAGCACAGTAGAAGATCATTCCAATATATATTTTGAGAGTTTTGGAGACTGCTTGGAAATATAACTGTTTGGACGGAAGAAACAAGGGCCACAAATACTATTTGCTTCTCAATCATTGTTTGGAGTAAAAAGGTCAAAGCTTTAATTATTGTTTTGATTGTCCGTTTTATTTAATTATGAATTCGGTTTTCAAACTTATTAACTTTGTGTCTTTGTTTATTATTATGAATATGAGTAGCTAAACTTATTAGAACTAACTAGGTTTGGTTCATTGACGATGTTTTGATGATTGTTTTGGGTTGAGTAACGAACATATAATTGATTTTCTAGTGTCAAGTTCATATTATTATGATTTTATTCTATGATTGCTATTGAGTTGTTCAATATTATATTAGTTAAACCCCGTGTGATTTTATCTTTACATGAATTAGTTTCGTGTTTTGTTTAGGATTGCATGTTAGACTAATTAGTAGACGTCACCATAGGGTTTGATTGGTTAAAGTTGTTCATATCAATGGTTCATCTCCTTTTAGTTGGACCAAGACATTAGGAGTTGGTTTATCTCTTTGGTCTATTCGATTTAGTTTGCCGTTGCGAGGCCACATGCGGTTTTCTAGCCGTTGATTAGGTTAATTTGTAAGCCGAATTATTTAATATTTAATATTGAATTACCCCTTATTCCCTAGGTTTGTTACGATTACGAGCTTTAGAGGAATTTGTGATTTTAATACGGACCAAGTAATAAATCAATTGGGTACTTAGAAAATCAACCGTGCTTTATTATTCTTTCTAGACGTTTTTATGGGTCTTTAGTAAAACTGATCGTGGGGACCTATTTTCCCTTATAATTGTCTAGTTAGATAACCTTTAGAACCCGTTTTTATGTGTTCGTTGTCACCCGAGCGTCGTTGATAGTCGTCAAGATACCTTACCTGGGTGGTTCACCCTCATCATATTTGAGAGCTCCGTTAGTGCCGTTAAGTCTTGTTAAGTTTTTCAATTAGTTTCGTTAAGTTAAGTTAGTTTAAATTAATTAAAATAAAAAAAAATAAATCAATTAAATATTTTAAGGTAGGACTTGGATTAGGGTTTATAATCTGAGCAGTTCTCACGTGTCTTCGAGTCCGATATCCGGACTTTCCTAATCTTTGCTATACGCGATCGGTACACTTGCCGTTTGTGTGAACTAGGATAGACTGTTTGGTTTTTTAAAAGCTTAGTTGCGATCCGTGTTTTATTTATATATATTTCGCACATCATTAGTCAAACGGTCAACAACTTGGACCTTTTGGTCAAAAGTCAAACGAAAAGTCGAACTTTGGTCAAGGTCAACAAAGTCAAACTTTGGTCAAAGTCAACAAAAAGTCAAACTCTGGTCAAACCTTAAATAAACAAGGGAACTGTTTGGATACTAAGGGTTTCTAGGAATCGCTTAGCAAATACTTATAGTGCTTATATGATTTAGGCACTAGAACAACTTTGACTTAAGCAGTTGACTTTCAATTTGAACCGCACTCGAGGTGAGTTTCACTACCCCACTTTTTACTTACTCCTTTTGGGGGGAAAGCATGCAACATACAAACTTTTTTTGGATAATTGTAGACTTTTTAATACCTCATGTGTACATAGTGCACTTAAACTGAAGTCACCCATGCACATTGGACCGTTAACAATTATACATTTGCTCGGTAATGAAAGGTAGTACTACTGGGTTTACGAACCCCCTCGGGGCTCTCGGTTGAGGGAGTCGTCGGGCGTTTCATTTACTAGGAACGAAATATGCACTAGTCTTATATTAGACTCCGTGGGTGGCAAACAAACGAACAAGTCAGTCTCAGTCACAATGGAACCTACACTAATGTAACATGATTGCTAGCGTAATTAACTAGCGGTTTTACTAATGCATACATTATCCATGCTTTATTGCTTACAACGCTTACTTACTAAATGGTTTGTTTAACAAACTTGTTTTCAAACTCAAACCCGTGAACTCACCAACCGTTGTGTTGACCCGTTTTAGCATGCCTTTCTCAGGGGTTTAAGGTGTACGTGCGAAGTTGAAATGAGTCTAGGATGCATGGATCCCACTAAGCATCGAATTATGCTGGGAGTGTTTAATAAAATGTTATATCTGGGCGTCTTGACACGCACTTTGGGTTTTTAAGTGTTTTTCATAAATCATACGCTTCCGCAAATGTAACAACTTTATTGTAAATGTACTTACCTCATTTATGATGAGCAATAATATTTAAATATTTTCCATTATAAATTGGTTGTTCGTTATGACACATGGCTAGATCCTGGTATGTCACGCGCCTTACGGTAAAACGTCGTTAGTCGAAAATAGAGGGTGTGACAACGACTCTCACTACTATGTAGCATCCTAATATATGAATTT